>NC_090176.1:49918114-50050614 GCF_024679245.1 Pseudorasbora parva
CTCTCTCTCTCTCTCTCTCTCTCTCTCTCTCTCTCTCTCTCTCTCTCTCTCTCTCTCTCTCTCTCTCTCTCTCTCTCTCTCTCTCTCTGTCTCTCTCTCTCTGTCTCTCTCTCTCTGTCTCTCTCTCTCTGTCTCTCTCTCTCTCTCTCTCCTAAATATAAACGCAGCAAGAGAGAGACTTATCACCTACTCAATTTTATCTTCTGACAAGCAAAGTTAGCTGTTTGGCTGCCCCGTAATAGTAAAATAGGTGCTGTGGGGCAAACTGATGTGGTTCTGATTTATGAGGGTTTGATGAAGTCACGGTTAAGAATAGAATTTGAATATTATCGACTGAATGAGAATATTGAAGAGTTCAAGTTTTAGTGGGCTACAAATAACTGTATTTGCGATGTTGACTGTGATGGTAATTTACAAACCTATGTATGATAACGTTCGTTAAAAAGTTTATGGGTTTTTGTCATTTTATTTCATGTTTTATGATGGCTAATTAATTGATTGAAGATTGTTTTTACATTTTTTTAAATTAAAGTTGTTCAAAAGTCTCTCTCTCTCTCTCTCTCTCTCTCTCTCTCTCTCTCTCTCTCTCTCTCTCTCTCTCTCTCTATTGTATTGGTTCAACAAATGCTGAGATGGTTTTAAAAGGAATGATAATGGCTAGAATAAAAATTGAGTATACATATTATAAACTGGTAAATAACATTGTAATGTTTTCTGAAATATGGTCAGTGGGGAAGTTCTTTGTGAAATTGGAGAAAATGAAATGTTGATTTTAAATTTGTAGAATGTAAATTATTTTGTAACAATTGTATGATTTGAAGTAGAAAGACAAGTGGTCGAATAAAGAGATTGTTAAGCCTCTCTCTCTCTCTCTCTCTCTCTCTCTCCCTCTCCCTCTCCCCCTCTCTCTCTCTCTCTCTCTCTCTCTCTCTAGTGCTGATCGTCTGTGCTCTGTTCGTGTGCTGGATGCCAAACCAGATTCGCAGGCTGATGACAGCAGCGTTGCCCAAGTCATCATGGACCGTAAGCTACCTGAGCAGCTACGTGAAGCTGCATCTGGTGGCCGACAGCTTCTTCTATCTGAGCTCGGTGCTAAATCCGCTTCTGTATAGCCTGTCCTCGCGCCAGTTTCGCTCTGCCTTCTGGCAGACACTCCTGTGCCGTTTGTCTCTCCAGCATGTCAACAGAAGAACACTGGATAGCTGTCAAGCCTCAAAGAGCTCCAGTAGCACGTTTCGTCCCCTTCTGCGCCAATCTCTAAACCGCATCCGGAAAGTCACCAGCGACAGATCAACTCCTCCATCGTCATTAGAAAGACAAAGTGCTCCAAACCCAACAGACCGGCCACCGAGTGCAGATGCACTGACCTCTGAAGCACAGGAGGAGGAAAATCAAGCCAACAAACTACCCGACACCAACTGATAAACAGACTAACTGTATACCACTGAAGACCGCCGTAGACTAATCTAGATCACTGCAGACCATCACTGTTTTCTCCAGAGTGGCTGTATAGAAAAACGAATTAATCAAAACTAAATTAATAAATTTTTTACAACAGAAATGAACCAACACTGAACTTACTTAAGCTGGACTATGACACAATTTTCTTCCAGAACTGTTGCACAGCTCAACAAACTTTGTTGCATTTTCCTGTTATCACTGTAATGCTGCTTTGAAAGTATTCTGTATTGTAAAAGGCGCTATATAAATAAAGGTGACTTGACTACTGTAGATCACACCAGATCACGCTTCTCTGTCTGACAATCCCATGGACGAGTCTGGGTTTGGCCGTTTCCAGGAGAATGGGGTTTGTCTGACTGCATGGTGCAGAGTGTAAAGTTTGGTGGAGGGGCGATTATGGTGTGGGGGATGTTTTTCAGGGGTTGGGCGTGGCTCCTTAGTTCCAGTGAAAGGAACTTTTAATGTTTCAGCATACCAAGACATTTTGGACAATTTCATGCACCCAACTTTGTGGGAACAGTTTGGGGATGGCCCCTTCCAGTCCCAACATGACAAGAAAGCGTCGGTCCATAAAGACATGGATTACCGAGTTTGGTGTGAAGGAACTTGACTGGCCTGCACAGAGTCCTGAGCTCAACCCGATAGAACAGCTTTGGGATGAATTAGAGCGGAGACTGAGAGCCAGGCCTTCTCGTCCAACATCAGTGCCTGACCTCACAAAAGAGCTTCAAGAAGAATGGGCAAAAATCCCCATAAACACACTCCTAAACCTTGAGGAAAGCCTTCCCAGAAGAGCTGGAGCTGTTAGAGCTGCAAAGGGACGGCCGACTCCATATTAAACCCTACGGATTAACAATGGGATGGCATTAAAGTTCATGTTCATGTAAAGGCAGGCGTCCCAAAACCTTTGGCAATATAGTGCATCTAGACCTGGGGCCTGTACCATGAAGCTGGTTTTGCTGGCTAGCCTGATTTGTTTAAGCTTAGTTTGTGCCAGTCTTAAGTTTTAGGTACCATTAAAGTGGTTTGGCTTTTAGCTGTGTTCATCTCTATAGTAACTAATGCTCCAGGCTAACCTGCTCTGGGGCAGGTTATGGTCTGGATAAGAGATCTCAAACTGAAACTGGACCAATTAGCTGTGAGTAAAGGGACACATCTCTGATGCAATAAAGCCACTCCCCCTGTTTCTACTCCAAATTAAAGGTCACTGCATAGCAAATGGTTTTTAAAGACTAAAGTGTCTGGCTTTTAACAATGCTTATTTATAATAATAATAATTTTGAATGATTTAGATATAATTGATGTAATTTTTATACCCTTAATCAATTACGGTACACATTTATCATTTTAGTTAATCAATTATTAATAGACACTTTGTTAAAATTAAACTATTTAATAAAGAAGCTTACTGAGCTTAAATGTTCAATTTTCTCTATATTAACTAAAATAACTTCATAACTTTTACTTGCTTTGACGTATACAAATTTTTCTTTAAGTTGTCCTCGTTCATAGACAGCTTTTTTCTTCTTGCTCTGTCATTTTTTTTAAAATTCTTAATATTTTTCAATCATGTAATATTCTGCGGAAAAAAGAAAAATTAACCTCACCGCTTCTCTCGCGAGAAGTGCATCTCAGTTGATCCTCAGCCTGTGATTGGCTGTTCACTGCTGATGTCACAGCCTGTGATTGGCTGTTCACTGCTGATGTCACAGCTAAACTCCTGAACTCAGGATCAAAGCCTGAATTGACAGAAAAAGCTGATGATCTGCATCATGGGACGAGTTAAGTCTGAATAGATTGGTTTGGTTTTGTCAACTCAAAACTAATCCTGTAACCCTGAGTTTGTTAAACTACCATCATGGTACAGGCCCCAGGGTTAATATTATTAACTAAAACTTTTTTTCCTTTTTTTTCAGCTAGTGGCCAATACGTTTATCATTTTCATTTATTATAAGTTGAAGTACTAAAATAAAATAAAAATAATGAATTGAAATTAAAAACTAAAACTTAATAAAAACCATACAGACATTTAAAAAAGTAAATAAAATGTAAACTAAAAAACTAATAAAAACTTTAACTAAAAAGAACACTAGATAAGCTTGTGCTGTGCAGCTGCCTGATTTACAGCGTCAATCTTTTAAAAATATCTTGCCAAAGCAAATTGCAAAGTGAATTGCAAATTGCAAATCTTATGCCCTCATTTGTTTGATCATTCCAAATAAAAAGTGCCAAAAAAGTGGATAAACATTAACGCTGCAGCCAAAGCTCATGCAGAACTTTTGAATAAACTTTATTTTAATATACTTAAAATACAATGCTCTTAAAATGCATGATGTCATTTATAGATGAATAACCTACTCAATAAACTTTCTTAATTGTATTTTAGGAAACTTTGATTTGTCATGATGTTATTTTAAAGAAGACAGTGAGGAGATATGATTGATATAATCAGAACAATCGAAAGAAAAATCAGAAAAATACCACACACATAACATGTACATAATAGGTAATTTTTTCTGATTTAAAGTAAAACCTTATCCTGATTTTGGGTGCAAACACTGAAAAAAATTATAATCTGAAAATCAGAATATTTCCCGTTGAATTAAGTCTATTTTTCAGACCACATTTGCAGATATTCGTTCTAATTTTAACCAAAAACTCAATTAATTTAGATTGTTTAAAAGACATTTTGTTTCTCCAGTACATGTACCCTGATTTAAAGTCCCCCTGTGGTGAAGATCCAGCTTTTAATGTTGTTTATATATCTATGTGATGTTTTCAATACGCTTTAAGAGAAACCATGTGCAGTCACAAGTCAACACCACTGCTGAGCTTTTTCTCTTTAAAATGGCAGTGAACCAAAGACAGTCGGTTTGAAATTTGGTGTTTCTGATGTCACAAACTACCTTGTACCCAATCACATCTACATGTGGGCGGAAGTTTAGCATATCATTAACTATTCTCTGGAGCCAGGTGATCCCGGTATAGTTTTGTTGATATAAAAAAGTTGGTACTTTTAGCAGTATAGCGGGTGAATTATGTATATGATGGATATTACGATGTTATGACAAACAATTTGACGAACGGGAATATGGTTTGTGAAACATTAGCAACACATTAGCTGTTTGATAACTCAGTCAAGGAAAAGGCTAATCATATTAATTACAGTTATGTGTCCGACGTTGTATAGAGTGATACCATTGTGCAGCGTTTACTACGGTAAAGTTGAGTGAGTAAATCAGGTATTCTGAGCTGGTGCGAGTGAGTGGAGGCGGGGGTCATTTGCATATTCATGAGTCTGCGCATACTAAATGAGGCAAGGTTGTCGAGTGACATTCAAGCTATTCTAAAACACAAAAAATGTATCACAGTTTATAAACTTTTAAAAATGTAATTTTGGTGATCTAAAGATGAGTTTTAAGGAATAAAATTATTGACTACAGTGGGAATTTAAGAAGGTATTTAGATAGATATTTATTTTGTACTGGAAAAAAAGAGCATTGTTTTTGCAGTGCACTGAACAACATTTGGCCCTCAGCTGGCCTTTTCAGTGCAGTCCTCGCTGAAGAAAGCCGTCAGCTGCTTTCCAATAGGAATGTATTTTATGTGTTCAACCTCTCCTCCGTAGTTACTGGGCTTCTGGAAGTGGATTTCTAGATGATCCTGAAGATCTTCTTCATCCATCAGCTCCTGAATTCCCCCAAGCAACACAGTGCGATTCGGAGCCCCCGAGTACGTCTGCAATATGACAGCAAACACCATAAAACAAATGCATGCTCTTCCTCACTGAACACATATTTCTGATGTAGAAAATCAACATGAGTGTGTGTGTTGCCGGCAGCAAACATACTTGAAATTTCCTGAGCTGGTAGTCATACAGAGGAAACACGTCAACCACCATGTCACTGCCCGTGTCTACACAAAACTTTCCTCTGAGAACCAAATTCTCTGCAACTGAAAGTGAAACCAGGAAGGAAATTATGTATTATGTAATTATGAATCTGACAGAAATTATACTTCATAACTGAGCTGACTAAATCAGAGGAAGCATCAGAAAATACTGTACGGTGGCTGAATTATGATGAAAAGCACAATATACTCTTAGGCCCGATCAGACAGAACCATATAGACAATAAAAAAATATGGACGACGCGACTCCATTCTCTTCTGCTGAAGTTTTTGAAGCCTCCGGCGGTCCGATTATTGCACTGACCGAGTTGGACCGAGTCTGTGCAGTGGAGAGCAGGAAGTACAGCTGCGATATCAAAAGCCTGCCCACACTCTCGTAGATGCAGAGCAATTCATTATGATGGTGTGAAATAAACAGTTATAGAAATTTAGAAATTAAAGCTTAAGCTCCAAACTTCTCCCAAAAATGCGGAAAAAAGTCTGTTAGTGCCTCAGTGACAAGTTCACCCAGAGAAGCCATCAATCTCAGCTGTCAATCATGGTGTCACACCCCTCATTTTTATAGCATCAAAAAACTAACTAAAGCTAAACTTATTTAAAAAACGAACAATTGAAATGAAATCATCGTGAAAAACACTGCCTACAATGGCAGAAACAAACTTCTGGGGTTCGAAGGCTGAAAGTTCAGTGCAAACGGATATATAGTGCCCTATCTTGCACCCAGCGCAACTGACTTTGTACACCGACACGTGTCATTCCTATTTTGCACCCGCGCAAAGCGCGCTTTTCCCTCCACAGAAGCACGTCGCTAAACTAGTGAATGAACTTGCTCTCCCTGGGCGGTTCAGCGCAAAAAAGGAGGCGTGTTCCGACGCAAACAATCCCTGGTGCTATTTTGCTGTTTCATTAAACAGTTGCGCCACTGACCAGAAAAAACCCAGTCTAAAGTCAGCGGCGCGTTGTTCATTATGCTATTTTAAGGGCGCATGCTTGACCATAATGTATAGCGTGCACAACGCGCATATACTTTGCTCATGAAATCGACACAGATGCAACAGTTATTTTTGCAAATCATAAATTGTTACACTAAAAAAATATTAACACATGAGACGACGGAAATCATTGTTGTGCGCCACGAAGATGTGAAAAATAGGCATAAATCTA
The DNA here is from genome assembly GCF_024679245.1 of Pseudorasbora parva. Lineage (NCBI taxonomy): Eukaryota > Metazoa > Chordata > Actinopteri > Cypriniformes > Gobionidae > Pseudorasbora > Pseudorasbora parva. Next base: position 49,924,649 of record NC_090176.1, read on the forward strand.
GCTTACAAATTATTCAGGCTAATTGTAGTAATTAAGGATCAGACCTGTTTGCCCAATAGTGCCAAGACATATATGTATATAAGGACATCTGAAAAAATTAGTTTGTCCGTCAAGAACCAGAAAAAAAAAAAAAAAAATCCACGGAAAAAACTGTTTAACCGACGCTATTTTGGGTGGGTTTCTCCAATCCCCATACAACACAACTTCTCTGTCTTTCACTGCTCTTACAAGAACATCAGTCTCGTCGGCTGTGAACCGCTCCTGGCGTGCGCCTGGTAAATACGCCATAATAATAGCGACCCATAAAGGAACTTGCGCAGCTGCTTTTAAAGGGAATGTTGGATGACGCTCTGATTGGTTTATTCACGTTACGCCCAAACCACACCTATGAATAATGAAGCTACTTCAGACCAACCCATTTTAGATTTGTCCCGCCGGGAAAATAGCAACAGCGCTGAGACCCGCCCACAAAGTTACTTGCGCTTCGTGCTTTGACACTTGCGTTTCAGATCGTTAAAATAGGGCCCATTGTCTTTTAAAGTTTTGACAGTTTATTGCCTACAAAAACATCCGGTTTGGATTACAACGAGCTTCTTCCCGGGTAGGTGACATCATATGGACTGCTTTTATATAGCGCTTTTATCCAAAGCGCTTTACATTTTTGCCTCACATTTTGCCATTCATACACCGACGGCGATGTCAGCCATGTAAGGCGCCATCCAGCTCGTCAGGAGCAGCTGGGGTTAGGTGTCTTGCTCAAGGACACTTCGACACTTGGTCAGGTGGAACCGGGGATTGAACCACCAACCTTCTGGTTTGTAGACAACCTACATGAACCACTGAGCCACTGCTGCCCCTACATCATAAACCCTCGCTAGTCTCCGCAGATGTGACTTCTGCCTGTAATGGGAAGGGGCGTGGCCTTAACCTGTGCTTGGCACTTCAGCCAATAAAAATACAGGAAACTACATTTGGCCATCTAACCAATCTAAGACCATTGCGTTTTTCAGATGGATGGGCTTCATAGAAGCAGGAAGCAAATGAGCCGTTCACAGGACAGTGGAGACAGAGGTGTGGAATAAAGGGAGAATAGAAGAAAAATAAGGCGTTTAAAAAAAAAAGAAAGTATTAAGACATGTTATACTGCATCCCATAAACACAACCAAGCCTAGAAAAAACCCACGAAACCACCCCTTTAAGTTGCCAGTCAATGCAATTATACAACATCATGTGTGGATAAAGACACACCTCCAGTGTTGACGAAAGTAACGCGGCCTGTGCCGTTATTCTTGTCATACTCCAGTTTTTCCACTTCACCTCCACCTCGACTGGCTCTAGAGAAGGACAGCTCCAGCCGGTCTCTCATTCGCTCCTCAGGTAAAGTGGGCGGGGCGTTGGAGAACTTGATGGTCTTCTTGGATACCTTGATATGCACCTGCATGGACAGAATAACAGCAGTTCACGTCAACACATTATTCTGGACACGGAAACAAATCTGTGATAGAATCCCTCAGCAAGCTCTGACAGAAAACCTCTACCTCAAACTTCACAGAAGGATCCAGAGTTAAAGCGTATGGCTTTATATCCATCTTGGCTTTGTCACAGGCCACTGAGCACTTTGCCAGTCTGAGGATCTGCTCTGCCACTGAAAGACACAAAACAGAGACAGAATTAAGAGAGACATATACAGTAGTGGCTTAAATATGAGGGAAGAACAAAACACTAAACTTGGTTAAGGTATTTATCTGACAAAATGTATCTGACAGACTACAGCTACAGGTTTTATTTTACAATACAAAAAAGCATAGAAAAACTACAAAACAGAAATCACAGGAAAAAGCAAACATTGACTACAACACAATCAGTTGTTATATTAATATTTTATTGGTTTTCCTTTTGTTTTTGCATGTGTTTTTTGTATGCCAGCTGTATGAAAGATTTGTGTTATCATAATAAAACAATCGACTCCGAGCACAACTAAGCAATATACTTTGTAAAAATGTAAATTTTCCTAGGCCGTACATACATTTTGGACACTACTGTATATGGACCTCATCAACAAATATATCACTACGAGACCAAGGAGTGCATTAACAGTGCTTACTTATTCAGCCCGGCTTGCAGAGATGAAATATGGATTTGTCTATCATTTGTTTCACTCCTTTTTACTGCAACACTAGAGAATAAAGATGAATATTGCTTGTACTTCTCACCAAGGAGACGAACATGTTATCTGTATGTTTTGGGAAACCATGTTGTTTATAGTTGATGCTTGGCCAACGACAACCTTGAAGTAGCTTTGTGCCTGGTGGATCCATGGGTATGTGTGTGTGTTAGTGTGTTTTTCACAGATCAGCATTGGTACAACTGGCATTCTATTAGAGACTACTGGAGAATGTCACAGCGTGCCTAATTTCCGGGTTCAAGCGTCAACATTTGATCAATGGAGATATGCTTCTGACTATCAATCCACGTGTGGAAATTTACTGTGACTAGCTATTTTCTCTTAGCCAATCAGAATAATTCATCCTAAAGCAATGACGTACCTAGACCTTGGAAATTAGGATAATTGTGATGTGGAAATTTATGTACGCAGAGAGCAAACTACTTGTGAGATCTGAAGCTGGCTTCTGCTGATGGAACTGCAAACTAATCTTTGGTAAAAAGATGTTTTCTTTAATTAATCACATTTCTGACTCCTGGTCTTCATTCATCACATCTGGTCTTGGGTCCTAAAACTGTTGTCCCCAACAGTGCGAGCTCGCTTGCTTCGTCTATTAGATCGAAACTTGTACATTTACCAACCCATAGACCCTCCCCTCAAAGAAATCAGGACAGAAGTGGTTAAAAGTGGACAAAAGAGACGGATTAAAACACCAGGGGCTAGATTTACTTACAGCTCGCGCCAGCGCAAACCCTCTTTTACTAAAGACACGCAGAGATAAATTAGCCCTGAAAAGGTGTGGACAGGGTTATTTTTGCGGCTGATCTTATTGCATATGCATTTGCAGGATTATCTCTTTCAGATGCAGTATTCATGGGAGGAGAGGATTTAAATGAATCACACAAGCTGACTTACTAAGGTTTACGCTCGGCAATTTACTGGTGTTTGCGCCATTATTTACCACCCCAAAAAAGCATGTCTTAAACCAGATGCTAACAGGTAGATTGTGTTGGTCAGTATGGAAATGAGCGGGCTGTGTTCTTTAATGTGCGTGCTGTCAGTAGATCACGCGCTGAACTGTCCACTCCCATTGGCGCTTTTATGGAAACGCATTGCGCTCTCACGCTAATTTGCCCTGTTTAGTAAATCTGGCACCAGGTGTAAACGGGAATGTGTCTGCCTCGTCTATTTGTGATCCGATCGACCAAAACACATCTTAAAACCAGCGGAAAACGGCCTCTGTGGCAGCGCTTACATAATGGATCAATGCAAATAAAACTGTACAAAATGTACAGATCATAAGAAAACGTGATCTTGTCCATACCCTTCTCCTCCTCAAACGTGATGAGAGCCTGGCCGCCCTTCAAGAGAAACGATGGTCTTTGTGTGACTGTGAATACAGACGCCACAAGATCATCTCTGTCCTCTCCCTCATCCGCCTCCAGACCTCGAGTAAACTTCAGTGTTTTCACTGGGATATTGGCATGTATCTGCATTCAGAGAGAATAAAGTGTTATTGGTCAGATACAGACATGTATTCGAAAACATCACCTTATGTTTTGGGAAAGGACCATATATATATATTTGAGTTTTACGTTTTAAGCTTTAAATTTGAATGATGTTTCCATGAAGAACCTTTAACATCCATGAAACCACAAAGTACTTTATGGTGGAAAAGTGTTCTTTAAATTAGTAAAATATTCCTCTACACACACGATACGTCCGCTCGGTTTTATTCAGAAAGACTCTTTACAGCGTATCTGTCTTTTATAATTATGATAAAACTAAAGACATTTCAGATATATGAGGGATGCAATACTACTCAATAGGCATTTAAGATTGATAGAAATTGTGTGTGATTACTACCCCTTCTATAAATAATCCCTTCTAGGGCACCAGTAAATATCAAATTTGTACATTGTAATAATAAAATACAGATCAACCTTGAATTTACGCTCCAGAGAATCACTTTCGTCCCTCTTGAGTTGAAGCTTCTTTCGAAGATCATCAAATTCTCTCTTCAAGTCCTGATTGATGCGGTCAAGACTGTTCATCTCCTCCTGAAAGGATGAAGGATAAATACAAAAACTCATCAGCTGCTTTCAGTTAGAGTGGTTACCCAGCTGACCATAATACAATCAAAAAACTTTCCCTTTTACAGCTATAAAAAACTTAATTTCAAAACAGTTTTGAGGTTAACTGATCTAATTTTGAACACTGTATTATGTTGAATCTATACAACATTTTTTGTGTCTATTTGTTAATGAGGGTTTTGTGGACACATTAATGTTTTTAGATCTGCGGAGTAAAAGTTATAGCTTTTATTTTGAACTAAAAAGAGAAAATTAGACCCTTGGGGTAAGATGGACCACCCAGAATTGGCACAGGAAGCACCAAAAGGCAAGTTGTTCCTAGTGCTATAAATGTTTTGAATGTAATACTTATTGTAATGAATGAGGTTATTATTTAATATGTCCATGAATTAGATGTACTTTCATTAAAACCTATAGGCTAGTTAAGTAAAATCATTCAATTAGATTTCACAGTTTTACTATTATGAGATTTCTTCAATTAAATATGTAAATATTGTAAATAAGTCATATAATAATTGTACCTTTCATATAAATCTCAATACAATCTTAAAAAGAAATAGAAAACAGTTTTACATTTCAATAATATTTCATAATATTACAGTTTTTTTCTGTAATACATTTTTTTAAATAAAATAAATGCAGCTTAAGTGCAAGGTGAGCATAAGAGACTTCTTCTAAAAACATAAAAAAGTTGTATCGATCAAAAACTATGCATTGTGTAAAAGTTTATCCAGGTAGGGGTCTGTCTCTACGCCTCGTGGTTCCATCCCAAAGAGGCATGAAATCGCTCTCACGGACATTTTCTTGGACCGTTCCCACCTGGTGGAATGACCTGCCGATCTCAGTTCGTGCTGCAGAGTCTGTAGCCATTTTTAGACACATCTTTTCCAATTGCATTTGACCAATAAAGAAAAGCACTTAACTATGAATTTTTTTAGTTTGTCAAACAAATAAATAATAATAATTAGCACAGTACACAATATATATATATATATATATATATATATATATATATATATATATATATATATATATATATATATATATATATATATATATATATATATATATATTGTGTACTGTGCTAATTAATTGAGACTTCTTACAGCTCTTACAGGTTGTTGGCCTTGTTTGTTTCGTTGCTTCTATTGCTCTCACCTTTTTTGTAAGTCGCTTTGGATAAAAGCGTCTGCTAAATGATTAAATGTAAATGTAAATGTCTCACCCATCTTTTAATATTTGGCATATTGTGCTATAATAACAACTACATCAGCAAATGTCTCTATAACACATTGGCTGATGCATCATATTCCATGCTAAACTTATATCTAATGACGCTAGTTTAAAAGTAAATACACAATGTTCTTAAAAGGATAATTAATGTATGAGTTTCTTTCTTCTATTGAAAACAAAATAAGATATTTTAAAGAATGTCGGAAACCAAACAGTTTATGGTCAACATTGACTTCCACAGTGGGGGAAAAAAAAATACTACAGAAGTCAATGGGGTCTATTAAATGTTTGCTTTCTGACATTCTTAACATCTTTTGTGTTTAGCCGAAGAAAGAAACTCATTTGGAACAACTTGATGGTGAATAAATGCTGACCGAAATGTCATTTGTGGGTGAACTATCCCTTTAAGGGAGGCATCTACCCCCATGTTATACCCTAAGTTTTGAGAAATGTCCATGTTTATGGTTATCCTCACCTGTACTACTTGAAGATCTTTCCTAAATGTGTCACTCATCTTTTCTTCATATTCCATGAATGTCTGAAGTTCTGACTCGGCTTTTCTCTTCTCGTCTTCCGCTATAGCCTTTTCCAGCAGCAATCTGGACTTTTGATTATCAGCAGCCTCAACGAGATCCTGTGTGAAGATCATTAAAAACACAAATGTAGTACAATGTAGTAGGCTATAATGCAATACAGAGCATTATGATGAATTGTTCGCATAGTAAGTATTAAATGTACCTTGTATTTCTGCAGCTCCTCCTCGACAGCTATCATCTCGTCTTCCTGGATTTGAGGCTGTTCGTTTTAAACACGATTTTTGACAAGTGTTATAAAATGTTGAACTAAATTCACATAAAAACCTTAAAAGTGTGAGACAAAATGGACGTAGCCTACCTCGCCGTTTATTCCAGCGGTGTCAGACATGTCGCAAGCGAAATCGAAAGTATCTGGGGTAAATAATAGATGATTTAAACCACCAAATACTTGTCGATTGGCTAAATATATTAATTAAATATATTATTCACCACTTATTAAGTAACGTTACCTCACAACTTCCTTGATGCCTTGTTGTGCGAAGTCACGTGAGCAAACCCTGAAGTAAAAGTGAAAGTGACGTTTGGTTGATTCGAATCGGTGCCTTCATTTGTGATCCGAATCTCTTCGTCTAAATAATCTGACAGTCACTTATGAGCGTTTTGTCAGTTTTGTTCACAAAAGGCTACTTCTAAAGTCTTTGAAGTGCAAATATTTCTTTAATGATCGATTTATTAATGTATTAATATTATGTATTTAATTCATGTATTACTGTTATGTAGCCTACTTATTTATACTTTTTTATTTATTATTAATATTATTAATAATAAGTCAGCGAATCCGGAAGTAAACGTGAAAGTGCCGATTAATGAATCGTTGCGTGAACCGAATCTTTCGTGTGGAAATATTTGAAAAAAAACGAACATTATAGCGATTTTCTCTGACAACATACACAGTTTTAAGTCTGGATATTCTTATGAAATATGAGACATTCTTATGAAAATGTTTCAATTTTTTACTCCCATTACACGTATTTTAACCTATTTTTTTTTCTATGTTTTTACACATTAGTATGCAAATTAGATACAGTGTATGCATTGCATATGGGAAAGGCATTTATGGCCATGTTTACACGCATACTGCATAAAGTAAAATGGTAGGCTATATCAAATTATTCTGCTATATCTCTCATAACATAGTTGAGAATCAGCTTTATACAAAATTTTGATTAAAAAAAGCTTGAAGCATAAAAATTGATTGGTGAATTAAATTGAGAGATTTTTTAATTTTATTTTTTAAATACATTTGTTTTTTATTTTCCATTGTAATGACCAAAACAAAACAAAAATCGAAATTTAGAATAATAGATTAGACAAACATTTGTAGCAAAATATGTTTTAAAATCAAATTATTGGCAAAAGATTATTTAATTATTATTTTTATTTGTATTGCATTTATTATTATTATTATTATTATTATTATTATTATTATTATTATTATTATTATTATTATTAATAGAAGTTCCTTGATCGTGAACTTGCCTGATAAGTCATTAACATGAGCGAATCCTGAAGTTTTTTTGTTTGTTTGTTTTTTGAATCCTAAAGTAACGTTAGTCTTAAAGTGAAAGTCACGGTATGGCGCATCCCATATTATTCTGATTATTATTATTATTATTAATAGAACTTCCTTGATCGTGAACTTGCCTTATTATGAGAACTCACGTCACGTGATCGAGCGAATCCTGAAGTAAAAGTGAAAGCCACGGTCTGTCTATCCACTCATTTGTGACTGATTTGTGAGTATCTTCGGGTGAAAATATGTCTGACAGTCACTTATGAGCGTTTTGTGACTCCAAGAAAAACTTTAGGCGACTTCTAAAGTCTTTGGAGCGCAAAGATGGAAGAGAGAAGCCTGATTCTCGAAGGTTTGCCGGATGATTTTGACCGTGTGAAACCAAAGGTTGAGCTTTATTTTAAAAATAAAAGAAGATCCGGAGGAGAGATCGAGCAGATTCGAGAACACCAAGAGGACAAACGAAAGGCACTTCTGATTTATATGAGCGAAGAAGGTAAGTCTATATCGTCACCATCCATATTAATCATAAAAACGTATTGGAATATACAAAACTGATATGGAAGCTTATTTCCGGCATAAAAAATAAAAATGTTCTGCCCCTGAGAACATTCCAATATAAACTCGCAATTATAATTAAAATGTCATAGTTTTGAAACATTGTCGGATATAAACTCTATTCTGAGGGAAAAAGTCAGAATTGCCCTTATTTATTTAAGGCTTTATTAATATATTAGCCTACTATGATGTATTTATTAACTTATCTGTATTGTACTTTTTGATTTAGTATTATTATTTTGTTATTGTTATTGCCATCCACCTTTTATTTCCCATGCCCCATGATGCTTTGCGCAAGTTATGGGAATAGCCTTCATTAAACTGTAAACAATAAGCAAAAGTATTGCTTTTAGAACACAGTAATACGAATTTTCAAAAACTGTTTGCAATGAGATAAGATGGGAGATATGGGAAAAATGTCAATATATTCTACAATATAAATTCTGAGGGGAAAAGTCAGAATTCCCCTTCTGTTGTTCGGTTTCGGTCGTTCTTTCATATGTGAGCAGGAATGAGGCACAGTGAGAATCCAAATACCAGCACAAAACATTCATTCAAACACATAAACACAGATAATACGGGAACAAGAGCAAAATCCAGAGACAGAGACAGAGACAGAGACAGACAGACAGAGACAGAGACAGACAGACAGAGACACAGAGACACAGAGACACACACACACACACACACACACACACACACACACACACACACACACACACACACACACACACACACACACACACACACACACACACACAGAACGACCAACACCCAGCAACTGAAGCACAGAGGTTTAAATACACAGGGGCACACAAGCCTAACAGATAAATGAGACACACCTGGGGAGACTAATCAACATGAAAAACTACAAAGAACTACAAGACAGTTAAACACATGCCATGATGACACCTATAGCTATTCACTTTTTTTCGACGTCCCATGATGCTTTGCGTGAATTATGGGTGTAACTTCCCTTAAATCAGTAAACAATCAGCAAAAGATTCGCTCCATGAACACAGTAATACACATTTTTAATAACTAATTATAATGAGATGACATTATTCTACTCACCCAATGTAAAAAGTGTAGCATTAACAAAACTACTAGCCTACAACACACTACAAATAACTCCAAAAACTTGATTATTTCTGCAGCAATACGGGTTAAATATCACTGTAGCAATATTTGTCTATATTATGTAACATACATTGCCTTAATCGCACAAGTTTATTAACACTGATGGAAAATAAGGTTTTTCTGTCGTCTTGAAAGCCAATCTGCTATAGAAACATTCCACTTAATACTACTAATCGGGATTAGACGTAAAAAAAAAAAAAAAGAGGAGACCATTACATTTTAAAGCCTCTGTCTGAAAAACAAGGTCATTATTAAATTAAATTGGCCCCCAAATGAAAGTTTTTTTTCATAATGTGAAAGAATAAGGAATAAGGAAGGAAGAGAAAATAATGCAGAGAATGCAGTGACTGAAAAAAGCGATAGATATTCTTGCTATGTTACATTAAAATACCAAACGTTATTCTCATGATGTCTAAAAGTAGCAAATGGAGGAAATTTTACAGTTTATTCAGTCAAACTGACAGATAAGGACTATTGGTAAGTAACACACTTTACAATACGGGTGCACTAATATGCATAAATTCATGCTTAACTAATGCACAGATAATCATGAGTTAATGAATGACTCACGAAGAACTAAACCATTTATTAATGATTGCTGCATCAGCAACTAATGAACATTCATCATGATTAATAGATTCAATAATATATGATATCCATTAAATGTGTCATCATGTATTCATTTCTTTAAAAATTTGAATTGTGAAATAAAAAGTCACAATTTTTATTGCGTGGCGGAAACAAGTTTCCACAACGTTACGTGACAAATTTGTCAAATGGAAGAGTTTTACATTGAATTTCCCTGTTTTCCAGATCGGAAGAAGGTGCTTGACAAACGAATCCATAAAGTTGATTTCAAATCTCAGGGAGCAGTTGAAGTGACAGTGAAACTTCCAGAAGAAACCAAAAGCAAACAGATCCGGCCAGCAGTTCTGCCAAAGCCCAAGCTGGAGAAGAGCGCTCTCCTCAAGTCACTGCCCGCTCCTGCAAACAAGGTCATTCTGTTCTCTGTTATCATTTATGAATTATTTTCATCAATGCAGTTACATTACATTAAATCACTTAGCAGGAGTTTTTATCCAAAGCGACTTACAAATAAAGAGAGCAATAGAAGCAATCAAACCAACCATAGGGCTGCGACTAGTCTCAATTAGTTTAAGCGAAAATATCGGACTAAAGGCGGGCGTACACCGTGCGATTTTTGCTGTCGCAGACGATTTTTTTCTCTCGGGAGAAATCGCGTGGACATCGTGGATGCTCGTATGGTCGCGGCTCGCACCGTGTGAGAGGAAATACGAGACGAGCCGAGCACGTTAAAGGGATCCCATGGTGTTGAGACTTGTATGGCTTAATATAACATAAATTATGTCTCTTACTGAATTATGTAGTAGAAAACCCATGAAAGATCTACGTTATTTAAAAAATCGATTTTATATTTGGACCATGGGCGGCGCCATTTTGTTTGCGTTCTAGGTTGATGACGTAGAGTGGTTGAACTCCTCAATCAGCTGGCGTTACCCGTTGCTATTTTTACCACAACGCAACTCGAAAATTGTTTCAGAGTTAAACAAAACAAATGAATTGCTTTGTAATTGTACTTAAAACACACTCAAACATACATGTGCACACAAACTCACCTACACAAGTCACAAACAGATCGGCGGGCGCGCACACACACACCTGACTGCTCTGTCTCAATCGCATGCATCATCACCAAAACATCCTGCCTCTTCCTCACGTTATCCCATCGTCCTACCTAGATATTTCCCTCTGCTGGTCACATTAGGCATTATAGTTAATCTACTATCAACAGTCTATCTAGGGAACAGGATGTGTTGAACAGGATATCAACACGTACAGGGAATAGATTGAGGGTTATGTATGCGCGCGCAGTGCGTGCGTGTGTGTGTGTGTTCGCGCCGATCTGTTGTGTGTGTGTGTTCGCGCCGATCTGTTGGGGTGTGTGTGTGTGTGTGTGTGTGTGTTCGCGCCGATCTGTTGGGGTGTGTGTGAGTCTGTGTGAGAGAGAGAGTTTGTGTGCACATGTATGTTTGAGTGCGTGAAGTCGGACAGCTGTTTGTAAATCGGCTTTACTCGTTATTGCGGTGGAACGTGAGACTGAATGACTGCACTCGAACATGTCCACTATGGTGTCGGACAACACTACAAATGTCCGTCCCTTCAAATAATGCCCTATTTAAGGGTATAGGGTCGATTTCAGATTCAGCCCCTGTCGTGGAGACTGAGCAGCCCAACATCTCGATTGAGACAGAGCCTGTCGTGTGCGCGCCCGCCGATCTGTTTGTGACTTGTGTAGGTGAGTTTGTGTGCACATGTATGTTTGAGTGTCTTTTAAGTATAATTACAAAGGAATTCATTGGTTTTGTTTAACTCTGAAACAATTTTCGAGTTGCGTTGTGGTAAAAATAGCTACGGGTAATGCCAGCTGATTGAGGAGTTCAACCACTCTACGTCATCAACCTAGAACGCAAACAAAATGGCGCCGCCCATGGTCCAAATATAAAATCGATTTTTAAAATAACGTAGATCTTTCATGGGTTTTCTACTACATAATTCAGTAAGAGACATCATTTATGTTATATTAAGCCATACAAGTCTCAACACCAGGGGATCCCTTTAAGAGCACCTCCCGACCTTACGATCATTTTTAAACATGTTTAAAAAGTTCGGGGAGTCGGCCCGATTTTTACCAGCATATGGCTGTCCCCTATAGCCAAATCATGCACAAGCACGTCACATACGCTCAATCTTTATGAATATTATTAGCTCAGTGGCTGCCACATACTGCGTACACACACACACTTTCTCTCACGTGCACGTCTCCCTCTGGTTGTTTCGGTTAAAAGGAATGGCTACTACCGTTCTCTTTTCAACAAATCATTTGCACACCTTTTTTATTTATTTTTTGTATCTGAAGCTATAGCAGCAACATTGAAAGCTCCGGTGTCTACACGAAAACTTGTGATCGCGGCCGGTTCGCGGTGCAAACAATCGTGCCGTGTACCAGCTGATTTGATGCGATGATCAAATTAAATGACTCGTAGCGTCTGCAATATCTCACGACCTTCCGAGTGTTTGAATTCGCACAGTGTACGCCCGTCTTAAGTGTGCAAAGACCTTAAGATGTCAGGAAATGTTCATTTTGAAGTGAACGAATCCTTTAAACCAAACTGCATGAGGGTGTATACATGATTATAGAATTTACATTTTTGGGTTATAAATACTGCAAGTTGAGCCATGAATAAAAACAACTCTATCAGAGTATGTGAGTGGAGTGGAGTGGCAGCAATATCCCCTCCACGCTCTTTGCATTCAAGACTCACTCCGCTCCGGGTTCACAATTTCCAGCTCCCCACTCCACTCCTCCCTCACTGATATCAGAAACACTGCTCCGTCTTCGCTCCGGGGAAATTTGCGGATAACCGCTAAAGTATTTAAGTAAGCTCTGAAATATTACTATAAAGTTCGGTATATAACCTGCATTAAATTTAAAAAATAATAAAAAATAAACAATAGGTGATTAGAGGCCTTATTTCAACGTGGTTTATTGGAACATTAGTGTGCATTTCTATGTCACGATTAGTCTACTATTTGTTTATTATTTATTAAATACACGCAACTGGCCGAAGAAACCTTTATTAAAATTAAGAAACAATTTGTACAAAACGAAAGAAAGGCTTTTTACAAAAAGAAAACTTCATATTAAGCTAAATATAACCACCAAAATCATTTCTGACCCACTAGCATCTTTGCACTGATATCATAATCAGATGAAATGTAAAAATAATATTATAATATTTAAACATAAATATGAAAAAAAAAAAACATTGTTTAATGGCTACAACAAGTAGCCTATAGTAAGCTACAGATTTATGTCATGTCTAAGCTGGATTTGAACGAACATCCTTTTACCGTGAGCGGTTCATGAGCGCGCGTCTGCGGATTATTGAGCTGAGTCACACCGGCTTCACTCCGCTCATTAGTGAGGTCAGGCTATACCTCGCCCACGTATTAAAAATGGTCGGGTTTAAAACGGGCTCATAATTACAGTTAATGTGTCGGACAGGGCCGGTCTCTCGGGTGCACGGGCTTGGGTAGGGTTGGGCTTGATTTTTTGAGTCGATCTAAGCTCTAGTTCTGGCTAAAAATGTAGTTATTATGTGCTGGCCGGTTTGCATGAATTGTACTCATGATGGAGCGGTAGTGGAGCGCTCTCGGAGCGAGTGAAAACCACAACGCTCCGACTTTTAAAAAATCCGCTCCTCACTCCATTCAAAATCTTGCCGCTCCACTCCTCCCTCCACTCCCACTCCACTCCGCTCACATACTCTGAACTCTATATCGCAAATCATATCGTTTACATCAACGATTGCATTTTTATATCGCAATATATCGATTCACGTTGTATCGGTACACCCCTATTGTGTTAGCAGTGATAGGAAAACCCGTTTCTGAATGACAGATCTTAGTGATGACGTATGGATGGAGAAAAGAAGCCCAGCACTGAGCCCTGAGGCACTCCAGTAGCCAGATGTTGCAACATAGACACCGCACACATTAGACTACAAGTTTCAAAATATCCTGATGCATGGCTTTTTAGAAAAACAATGAAGCAACTTGACATTTATGCAACACTCCAAACTAATATGGGTCCTGATCTTAAAAATGACAAGGAAACAAGTGAAATACGGGCGTGATACATTACTGTAATTTAAAACAAGGTCAGATGAATGTTCATATACTCACACACTTCCTCCTTATTGTACAAAGGTCTCTGCACTAAGACAACCTGCAACAGAAATTAAAGGTTAGACTGTAATGCTTTCACTTTTAGAGTTTACAAATATTCACAGATTTCAAAACATTAACACTGACAATGGTCACATGTATGTATTTGTTCACAATACAGACAATGAGGAGGATTCAGAAATACCAGATCTTCTCATTACCGCCCCTGATTCAGTTGATAAGGAAACACTTCAGATGTATTTTGAACAATTTACAGAGCAGTTTGAGCTAGCAAAGCATGGAAATAACAGCTGGATCCTGAAACTCCACAGCCAGTCAGGTAGGATGGAAGATCAAACCTGCATTGGGAGTTTATAGCCACTCAAATGCATCCTAATGTAACATGAAACAAACTGGTTTTGCAAGACTATTTTTGGTGCATTACTTACACATGATGTAGGCCTAATTCTGTTTCAAAGAAACTATCATTAGACAACTAGCACTAGCTAACCTAATAATCATCTTTGAGATCAGAAAGCACAAAATTAACATAATATTGACAATTTTCTCAGATTTCAAGAAGATTTCTGGCAAGGAAGAACATGAGTTTGGTGTATCTTTACAAGTGTATAATGAAGGAGGTCTGGGAGAAAAGTCAGACCCCCGTCGCTTCATCTTGACGGGGTTTGATGGCGACACAGACTGCAAGAAAATCTCAGTGTTCATTGGCAGCTGTAGCAAGACGACAGAATACACTTGGGAGACACTTGATGATGATAGGATTGTTGTCACCTTCAAACAAGATATTGGTGGGTTTTGAAGCCACAGCACTTTCCCTATGGCTGTCTGTTATCGTCACTCTGCTCTGTTTCTGTGACGGCTGCTTATTTTCCTTTGTCTTTGTGGTCTTCTACGTCTACAGTACACTGCATTACATGGAAATGAAGTCACCCATGCATAAAATCTGATCAGTCATTAATTTTAACATTAATGTTCTCAAGTTAAAGCCTTTTGCAAATTTGAGAAAAACAGTGAAGTGTGAATATCTGTGCTGCAAATTAAGTGTATAGCGTCAGTTCTGGCAGGTCACGTTAGTCAAACTTGCATCAGCTGGCTGTCAGCTGATCACATCTACCTATAGGAATACAACAGCCTACGTTTAGCGTGACCTTTCCGACGTGTTTATATTATCCGTGGCGATCCACAGAGCAGCGCAAGATGAGCAATTTATGTTAAAAAGTATATACAAAATATTTTTTCTTGAAAATGGCCGATGGTTTGTCTAGATCAGACTCCCCTTATGAAAGGAAAATATATTTACCAATATATTACTTCAAAATATATTATAATATATTGTAAATACATGGAATAATATATTGATGGTATTATACAATATATTATATATTCCTGTAATATATTGCAAAATATACAAATGATTGCCGCTTTCATATATTGCAATATATTGGCGAATATAAATATTAAATCCCATATATGTGAATATATTGCCTAATTTATTACATGATATTTTCCATTATACTGCAATATATTTTTGTTTCGTTAGGGTCTATTCCTCTGGGATCGGTCAGAGCCTCTGAAGCTCTTCCTCTGAAACTGCATTGATTTGGACCTTCAACCGTTGGTTCCCATTGAAGTCCATTATATGGAGAAAAATGTTAAACGTTAAAAAAAACGTAATTTCTTTTCCACTAAAGAAAGAAAGACATGAACATCTTGGATTAGATGGGCGTGTGTAAAATATCTGGAAATTTTCATTTTGAAGTGACTAATCCTTTTATGGGACAATAAAAGCCCTCCTTACAACGACCTCTAATCCTACCCAATAAAAACTTTTATCATTATTAAACATTTCGTTTGGCACTTTATTTTTCACTTTTAGAACATTTTCTTAATTTTTATTGAAAGTAAATGCCTTTCCGATGTGATATGTGATGGAAAAAGGGAGAGGAGCAAGCTCAGCAAAAGGCGGATTCGAACCCGGATCGATCGTGTCAAAATCTAGATTCCTACCTGCCGTACACTTTACTGATACACCAATGCAGACGTTTTTTATCTTGTTTAGACTAACTAGGCATTCTTAGGAGGAGCTAGTGCAAATAGCATTTGTCAACATGGCACACTATTTGCACTTGGTGTGAGTAGACACTCTGTAATAGGGGCGACTGTGATCAATTAATAATCTCATCTATAGGGCATCAGTAAATAAAAATGTACATATTGCGTTAACTTTTAAAATAAACAGATTTTCACACTTCACAAATAAAGGTTATATATTGTCATTGATGGTCCCAAAAAAAGATTATTAAATTTGTTCTGCACATTAAGAAAACATGGTTCTTTTAAGAAATGATCACTTAAAGATTCTTTGGGGAACCAAAAATGTATCTTCTTTTGCATTGCTGTGAACCTTTATTTTTAAGTTAGCAAAAATTATTTTTTAACGGGAGAAAATGAATGTGAACACACTGCAAAAAATTGCTTTTCTTATGTAGTATTTTTGTCTTGTTTCTAGTCCAAACATCTAAAAATTCTTAAAACAAGAAGTATTTACTAGACAAGCAAAGGTAATTGTCTTGTTTTGAGAAAAATAACTAAAAATTAAGAGAGTTTTTGCTTAAAATAAGCACAATAATCTGCCAATGGGGTAAACAAAATAATCTTAATTCAAACAGAAAACAAGATTATTTATCTTACCCCATTGGCAGATTATTTTACTTATTTTAAGCAAAAACTCTCTTAATTTTGAGTTATTTTTCCCCAAAACAAGACAATTACCTTTGCTTATCTAGTAAATATTTCTTAATGTAAGAATTTTTAGATATTTTGACTAGAAACAAGACAAAAATACTAAGTAAGAAAAGCATTTTTTGCAGTGCATGAATGACTGCAGCTGTGGTCAACATTCAAATAAGAGCTGAACTCAATTCTGTGAACATTTCAAAAGCACATTTATAGTAAATTTTTCATCCTTCTTCATTTTATCAACAGACGTGAAATCATTTATACGAAAATGCACCTCAAAGCAACTGCAGGGTCGAGACATCGGAGTGACGTGTATGGAGCGGACGGATTCGGTCCTGGTTCAGGGAGATCTGGAGTAGAGCAGTGAAGACATTCTCACCCTTTACTTCAGCAACAAGAAGAAGAGCAGAGGAGGAGATATCGAGAAATTCATGTGGATCAACAGACGAGCAAGTGCGGTCATCGTCTTTGGAAACTGTGATGGTAGGTTTTTCAGAATAGTTGCAATGATGAAACATTAATTTAGATTTAGCACAGCACAGATTGTTTTCCAGCAGAAATATCTAAACATTCTTAAATCAAGATACATTTACTAGAGAGCTGAAAGATATTAAGTATTGTTTCCTGCAAAATGTGTCAAAATGAGGTGTTTATGCTTAAAATAAGAAAAAAATATCTGCCAAGGGGGTCACAAAAACAAGCTTAATTTAAAGGGAAAACAAGATTTTTCTGTCCCAATTGACAGACATTTGTTTTTGTTTTAAACTCACTTAATTTTGATAATTTCTTCAGAAAGTGAGACTTAATAACTTTTACATGGTGTTTAAACATAAATGTTTGTACACAGTGGCCCTCATTTATCAAAAGTGCATACACCAAATTTCCAGCGTACACCTTGCGTACACCCAAACCCACGGTGACTTTGAGATCTATCAATATGGACGTTGGCGTACGGCACGCTCCAATCCTCCGCCAGCTCAGGAGGTGGTGTACGCACGTTTGAGTTAGTGTGAAAATGCGCAGGAAAACAATTCCTAACACCAAAAAACGCACTGGCAAGATATGCTATATTATGACCCACTGTTAAAAACCACAACAACAACATTCAGTGTTTATTTTTGTGCAACATGAACGTCAATGTTTAATTTGTGTGACTTTACCAAAGCGTTTGGTTTGTAAGAATATGTATTCCTCCAGTCGCGAGCCTGTGCGCTTTATCTGACGTTTCAGGCCCGCCTGGCTCGGCAGCTGCGCACGGACTGGGACTAAAATAATTCAGACTGACAAAATAATAAAAATGACCTTCTTCTTTTAAATAATAATAAAATCAATAAAAACGACACTCTTCTTCTGAATAACAAGCGTCATTAAGAATAATAATCATAATAATAATAATAATAAGAATCTTACAAATCGTCATGTAATTATTAATGTGAATGAATGATACTCCACATCACATCATCATCACTATTGTACACCCCAATACATGTGCCGTGATACGAAATTAAATGCTAATTGTTTCAAAACGTGCTGTAAAATAATGCATTGTGAGGTAATTTATCATCCAAACAGCTTTAAACTGCTTCTCAACCTCCACACTATTAACAGTACTCGTAATTTGGGTCCATATTTTGTTTTTGTGGGTGCTTTTAATCCCACTCTTTAAACTCCCAAATAAAACAATTTCGTTTTTTTCCCCACTTCCCTGGTGATGGTCTCGATGGGTGCGTCTCAATCATCTCACTAGTTCAGTAGTCAGGGCACAGATCAGGGATCAGCCCATTGACTTATGTCCTAATCAGTGCCCTGACTAGTGGACTAGTGAGATGATTGAGACGCGCCCGATCTCCACGTCGGAGAAGTTTCGCTTCTTTGCCGTCTTCTGTTTGTCCATGGTGTAAAATGAGGGCGTGGGGGAGGCGGAGACTTGAATATATAGGGGCGTGTTATTCTAATGACGATCGTTTTCAGCCGCAGCGTTTATCAAGGGCAGGTATTGCGTACACCTGGATTGCAGAGGTACGCACAGCTTCATAAATCATGCGGAGAGAGGAGTGTAAGCATAGTCTTACGCCAACATATGCACCAGTTTCTACGCAATATTGATAAATGAGGGCCAGTGTGTTTACACAACCACCCTATAATGGATAAAAAAGAAGAAGCAAAAATCAGTTAGTAAAACTGCATCAAATGTCTGTTTTGTTGGCAATTGGCGCATAAGTGGATATAATGTAAACAACACAAACATATAGTGAATCAAAAGTTATCCAGGGATAATGCAGATATTATATAACTTGGTAAACTCGCGTTAAAAAAACAAATTCAGCATTTTAAGAGATACTGAGGGGATTTTAACTCCCGGTAACTTATGCCACCTTCACGTGCTATCGGAAATTTGATAATTCCCACTTCTGAAGTCGTGATTCGAGCTCATCCCATTCAAATTTTGAAATGGGAGGGCGTTCATGTGCAGTTTTTACCTAGGAAACTCGTATTTATGATAATTCAGAGAGCACGTGAATGCAGCATTAAAGACCTTGATTGGTCATGGTTTTCAACCGAAATGCCTGTGATTGGCTACTGTACTCAATGCTGCAAAATCACGTACATATGCTGCGTCGCAATTCTGCTGCTTATACTATGCCCTAAAAGTATGCACTCTTTTTGTGAAAAAACTTGTAGGCAAGATTTGCGACACACTACTTTATCATAATTGTGTCTTTGCACGGATCTGCACTTCCGATTCGTAAAGAAAGTAAACCATCCGGGTATCTGTGGATTACTCATTTCAAGATACTACCATTTGGGACTGTAATTCTAATTTCAATTAATAATTATGGATAGTATGTGAATTGGGAAGGAGCAATAGACACATTTGCAGTGCTGTTAAACTCGCGTGACTCCTATAACAACCAGATTACTTTTCAAACAATTGCAAATTATATGATACAAGTAGTGATATAACTCCATTCGCCTTATTCACCTGGCGGCCATTTTGAAAACTCTAACGCTGTTGAGGGGTGCACAAACCCGGAAGTTGGACTCCGATACGGTACTAATCAGTAGCGGCATTCTGTGTCACTCACTTTCTGCCTGCTGTGTGTAACAAAATCATGTAATGCATCACTGATAATATGTTTATGTCATAGGCGTAATTTACGGGTGGGACGGGTGGGACATGTCCCCACCACTTTTTTTACAATCTTGCTTCACGGATGAACCTAACTAATACAAACAAAACATCTCTGGTTAACTAGAAGAGAATCATTTTGTTCGTTTGTTAAATAAGAGGCGATCTGGCGCTCGTTGCCGCTGTTATCAGTGCTGCAGATTTCTCTCGCGGCTCATGCAGTCTTCACACAGACGAGCGCTTTAATCTAACGCTTAACGCCGTTGCAGAGACTTTCTGTTTGTTCCGGTCAGATATCGAAACAAAATGCACAAAAATTGTCCCTACTCTTGATGTACTGATGATAATCGGTTTTGTTGAGAGAAAAAAGATTAGAAACGAGAATTTCTAACAAGTTTAACAGACTAGACCAGGGATTATAAGCAAAGTGTGCAAATCTATATGCCTTTATTCACGTGAAAAATCTTGGCACAGCAATTATTAAACGAGATCTATATCAATAAATGAACTATTTAATTGATTTCCGAACATCTTAATACTAATTTTTCTGCAATTGTTATTGTACATATTTTACATCTGATATAACATTGTATCAGCAATGCAACCCCTCAACACGCCATATTGTGCATATCATATGCAGGTGGATAACTGCCTACCATATGCACGCCAAAGCTCATTTTGATATGAGCGCCCCTCACACGTCAAAATGAGCTTTGGCGTGCATATATATACACAGTTTTTCGCGTGCATATGATACACAATTTATGTCCCACCCACTTTTTAAAACAAAGTTACGCCACAGGTTTATGTATATAGTTTTCTTTTGTTAATGTTTTTTAATTTAGCTCCTAATGTAATTTCTAATGTTCTGCCCTTTTCTGTTACGTTTTTCCATACTTACAACATACAAGCAGGCCATTTGTATTCCTCCATACCAACAAATGTACATAGTTACCATTTACAAACCTAGACCAGTGCGCCTATCAATGTTTTTGAATGACTTATTTCTTTCTGATGTTCTGACCAGTTGTCAAGTTATGAAAGACATCATCCATGTGTAATAAAATTGTACTTTATTCTTTAGATAAATGGACATTTTATTTTACATATATGAAGATCCGGTAGCCTATACATACACATATCTCCCACATGTAAATTAAAGGTGCACTATGCAGCTTTTGTCCACTGGAGGGCGCCTATGCAAAACAAATGCGTAGTTTGATGACGCAAAGTGTGAGCGCAGCATCTTGGGAGATGTGGTCTTCTCATCACAGCCGGTGAAAAATAGGACTCGGGCAGAAATCACGTTCATGCATGCGGTTATTAACGTAACTATAGTCTAAAGCAGAGCAGGACCGAGTGTTATGGACCTGAGCAAAGCTGCTGGAGCGATTGTTAAACAAATACAGTTAAAATAGCAATTTTCTCACAATTTACAAATAGTTGGAAACATCTGGGATATTGTAGGTACTCAACTGAACAAAATATATAACACCGGCCTAGTGGTTTTTGGATATTTTACTGCAAAAATACTACATAGTGCACCTTTAACTGTATCAACTATAATACTGATCTGCCCACATTGACACTATATGATAAATTAAAATAAGCTGATAACTTCACCGTTTTCTCCAGAATGACTGCAGCCGAATCAAATTTTGTTGCAATATTGTCCAGTTTAACACCGTGAAGCTGCTTTGGAACAATCGGCATTGTAAAAGCGCTAAATAAAGCTGACTTGACATGTCCCAGTCTTGCTGTTGCTTGAGTCTTTCGAACTTCGTCTGTATTAAAATACAGAAATTACGACCAGGATCCCTTCTGATATTTTTTTAATCCACTCTCCATGTAATCCCTTATCCTCCGGAAAACGGTGAAAGGTTTGTCCTCTGTTGGATTTTTTCCTGAGTGACGAAGTGCAGTGAAACAGAATGCTGCTATTGATTAGTACTGTATCGGAGTCCAGCTTCTGGGTTTGTGTACCCCACAACAGCGTTAGAGTTTTCAAAATGGCCGCCGGGTGAATAAGGCGAATTGATCCTATCATAAAAATATATTAATTTGCATTGACCGGACCAGTCGCCAAATACCTGTTTGCGTCATTGTGTTGAAGTTGCTTTGAAACAATCTGTATTGTATAAAGCGCTATACACTGTAAAATAAATAAATAAATAATGTCTCCAATTGAAAATTTTCTAGTGACTGATCACATCTACATTTTTCAGTTGGGCGAATTGAAATTCTGTGAATTGATGCACTTTGATTCACAGAAATTAAATTCGGCCAATTTAGAAATGATCAGTCACTTGAAAATTTTCAATTGGAGACATAATTTTTTTTACAGTGTAGAAATAAAGGTGACTTGACTTAAAGCTCCCCTGTGTGTGATATTTTCCCTAACTATATAATAATAGTTTCTGTTCCTCTCAATTCTGATTTCGTTTTAACTCCTACGGTGGCCGATTTAGTCCAAGATTAACATGGCAATCCCCCTCTTCACATTCGACACGGTGCCATCGAGTGTTAAACGCGAAAGGCGAAGCTTGAATTTACGGGTATGTCCCTCTTTGGCTAATGTACTTTCAAGATGGAGGGGCAACATGGCGACCGGCATTCGAACCCCTCACCCGGATGCATTTTCAATGGCATATTATAAACTTACGAGAATACTTTATTACTTGAAAGAAGTAAATATACATTAATGAGCACATATTTTTGAAAGAACTAAGTGTTTTTAGCTAAGAATAAACTAAAAAAGTTACACAGTGTAGCTTTAAGAACAAGCCTACTTAGAGTAATTCTTCTGTCTCTTTTATTTTAATAGATGCACATGCAGTGGTGGAACAAAAACACTTTGTTTGCGGCATAGATGTTCAGGCTTCACTGTTTTACTCAAGTCTGCAAAAGGCTTTAACTGGAGAAAAACCCTCTCTGACTGATATCGCCACAAAAGTCAACATTTCTGCCAGCGAAGATCTACTCCGCTTCTTTGAAACCAATGAGCGGTGTAGAAAAGAGCTGGAGAGCCATGCCAAACTGCTTCACGCCAAAGTTCGCATTGACAGCCCTGCAAGTGAAATGATACTGGAGATGGACGTCAACAAAGAGTCTCTGTTTGCATTGCGAATCGCACCCACTTGGGAGTCTAAGACGATGAGGGGAGTTCAGACGTTTTTGAGCAGATTCGACACACAAGAGCTGACAGTAGAGGAAGACATCTGGAAAAGAGTTAAAAACGACTGTGTTGGTCTTGTCACGGTTGATGCAGCGTTTTTCTTCAAGGAGAGCAAGTCTAAAGTTGTAGTTACTGGAGTAAAAGAGCAGGTCAAGATCCTTTCAGACAAGATTAAGCCGCTCCTGAAGACCGCTGCTGTTGAGGTAGAAGTAGAAAGAAACACAATCAAGGCAACCATTCAACTAGACTGTGGAGACACATTTGATCTAATAAAAGAGCGCGTAGAGTCTAAACTAGGGGCGGTGAGTTTCTTCTATGATGAAAAGCAGCACATTATTTCCCTCAAAGGTTTGAAGGATGAAGTAAATTCAATGGAGATGCTCATCAAAAACGCACAGAAGAACATAATCACGCACCAGCTGAAGCTTTCTTCTCATCTGATTCACTTTCTAACATCATTGGATCTTCAAAAGTTTGAGCAGGACAACCACATCCCAGCTAGATTTCTAAACCGAAAGGATTTTTTGGGGATCTTGGTTGAGAAAGAAAACCTGACGAGAGCTGAAGACAAAATCGGTGAGATTCTCAAAGAGGAGGTTATACAACGTTCTCCCAATCAAACCGGTGACGCCTGGACGCGTCTTAAAGATGTAATAGAGTCGGTCCAGAAAGCCAGCGACATTATGATCACACAATCAAACACGCAGGTTATAATATGTGGGCTTTCTAATGCAGTCGTAGATGTTACAGGCAAAATAAGGAGATATCTAGAGAACAAGGAACCAATGACTGAGAACGTTACTCTCAAATCTATGCGAGAGGTCGAATTTGTGGACTCCTGCCTGAATCTGTCCGAGCTCCCTGTTTTAAAGCGGCTTGGCGCTGTGGTACTTGCTAACAAAGCGTCTAAATCTCCTTGTCTGAAGGTCACGGCACCTAAAGACAACATTAAGGAGGCCGTTGGTGTCGTAAAGAAGCAGGTGTCATCCATTGTCGTGGAGAACCACAAGTATCGCAAAGCAGGAGAAGCCAAGGTTCTGGAGAAGCACGAAGCCAACATGAAGACAAAAGCCAGAGAGAAGCAGTGCAGCCTGTATTTATCACAAGAGCACATGGTTGCGTCCGGCCCTCCGAAGAGCTTCACACACAAAATAGGCGATTTCATGACTCTGAGCATCATCGAGGGAGACCTGCACCATTTTACAGCTGACGCTTTGACCTGTCCAATGAGCGGAAGCCTAGTTTTTAATCACCCCGTGGCTCAGCGCTTTCTCAAATTTGGAGGCGAGAAGATTACAGAAGTGTGTAAAACTCCCCAGAGGGAAAAGCAGAGTCCTCTACCGGGAGAAGTACTGCTCAGCATTGCTGGAAAACTCAGCGCCAAAATGCTAATTTACATCGTGCTTCCCCAAAAAGGTCAAGCGCTGGACTTAAACTACCTCAAGGCGGCCGCACGTAACAGTCTCCTGAAAGCCGAGGGAAACGGATGCGTCTCCATCGCAATGCCTGCGATCGGTTGCGAAACATTTGGATTCTCCGTCAAAGAAAGTTGCATGGCGCTTCGAGAAGCCATACTGCAATTCTGCACAGATCATCAGAATTCACCTAAAAATATTAGAAATATCAGTGTTGTGGATTCAGATGAGAAGATCGTTGAGGAGTACAACACTCTGATCCAGAAACTAGTATGATCCTTCCTATTTCACGAATCAACTCTGCAAAAATTGTTCTACCTCAGTATTTCGGTCTTGTTTTCCAGCACAACTATCTAGACATTCATAAATCAAGATTATAAGTAGATACATCTACTGGAGAAGCAAAATGACTGAAGATATTAAGTGAATTTATGCTTAAAACAAGAACAAATGTCTGACGTCACAAAATAAACTTAATTCAAAGAGAAAACTTAATAAGTTTTCTGACCCCATTGGCAGATATTTATGGAAACTTGCTTCTGCAACTGAACAAAACATTTTAAATGGTAATTGAAGCCTTTTATCTCAATTCTGACTTTATAACTCATAATTACGAGTTTATACTGCACAAATTCTAACTTTACTCGCATTGAATGTTTCCAAGTCATAATTTATAATTTTGACAAAAAAAGTCACAATTATAACATGAAAATTCAAATTACGACACAAGTCAAAATGATTACATACTCATAGTCATCAATGAAATACAAAGTCATAATTATTACATAATTCATAATTATGAGATGTCAATTATGACATTTACATAAAGACTTATGACTCAAAGCTATGACACATTAAGTCATAATTATAACGTTTATCTCATTATGACAAAAAAGTCATAACTATGTCATTATGGGATAAAGTGTTAAAATTACGAGAAATTATTGCGAGTTTATATCATGCAATTCTGACTTTATAACTCATAATTGTGAATTTATATAACCCAATTCTTTGACGAAACTAAATCATAATTGTGAGATGCTAACTCACAATTGCAAGAACTGTGAGATATAATGTCAGAATTACCTTTTTTATTTATTTTTTTATTCAGTGGCGGAAACAAGCTTCCAAAAAATATATGCTTCTCCATTGACTGTATCTTGATTTAAGAACATTTACATTTTTGTACTGTAAAACAAGATTTATTTATTGAGTGTCACAAACACTGGTTCTAATAAATTCTAAGGAGAATTTTTTAAAATGTCCATTAATGTACTTTCTGAATATAAAAATGTTGCCTAATGTCATTTTAAGCAAGACATTACATTAAGATAGGCAAGAAAGACTTACAAAAAGTCATATAAAGGCTTTCAGTAAATATACACAATAAGCATTTTGACCGATTCGACATCGCGATTACAAAAATACTGAGGAAGAAATGTTTTTCTTCTTTTATTATTGATCACCTATATTGTATTATTAACAGGGATGTTCTGAGAGAAGTCAGTGATGGTTTACTAAGTCATCGTTTTTACTTTTTATCTTAAAATTTATGGTAAAAAGTTGAAATTACAACATAAAAAGTTGACATGATGACATAAGCCATAATTATGATAAAAAGTCAAAATTATGACAAGTCAAAACTGACATAAAAACACGCAATTATGAGATTGTAAAAACTGACATGTTAAGTCATAATTATGAGATAAAAAGTCAAAATTATTGACGTCAAAACTGACATAAAAGGTATAATTATGATGTACTAAGTCATAATTTTGACTGTTTATCACAGTATTTCATCATTTTGACTGTCTCATAATTATGACTAAATCATAATGAGATATAAAGTCATAATTGAGGTAGTCAAAATTGAAATTTACAGTCAATTATGAGATGTAGATGAATGTGAAGTCAAAGCTGAAATGTCAAAACTTACATGTTTCATAGTTATGCTTTACTAAGTCATATTTTTGTCTTATTATTTGTCAAACTCACTTATCTTATTTTTGTCAAAAAGTTTAAATTATGACATAAAAAGTTGAAATTATGATATACTAAGTCATTATATGAGAGTAAAAATTCCAGTGCATCTTTTATAATTGATCAGCTATATTTTATTATTAACAGGGATTTCCCGACATGTCAGTAAAAATCCCCCTACATTCCCAGAAGCTTAAACACAGATCAGACAAAAGAGGTACTGTATATATTTTTTGTATTTTTCTGTGCCTTCCTGTAGCTCAAATAGTAACATGTTCGATTGCATAAACTGATACGATGTATACCTTGCAGTTGCTTATGTGCTTTTCTTTCCACATGACTGGGAATTCAATCAGTGCTGATCAATGGTGTGCCGGTATGCCTCAAAAAAGGAGACATCACCAAAGAGACGGTGGATGTCATCGTGAATTCAACCAACATAAGTTTAGACCTTAACACCGGTGAGTGTTTCTGCGCTGAAGCGTCACTACTAATCAGACTTACATAATCACCATCACCATCACACTTACCTTTCAAGCTGAAGAACGTAACGTAACGTATTGGTTCAGTAATGTACAGTGTTGTCAAGTCTTGTTTCCATCTAATCATCATCATCATCATTTTACAGGCGTTTCTGGTGCCATCTTAAAAGCTGCCGGAAAATCTGTAGTTGACGAATGCAAAAAGCAAGGTATCATCATAATGACACTGAGTATTGAGTAATGCTTATATTATAACAGTGCTGAGTGTTTCAGTCAGACCTGTGATGAGGATCAGACTCTACTAGCATGTCTACATTTCAATGACAACAATGATTCTTAAAATCAGCAAGCAGGGGATAATATGCATGAATAATACTCATACTTTAGATATATGTTGTGGAAAAGAAAAGAAACTGTTATTTAGCACAAAAAAAAACACATAGAACTGAGAACTGAGAAATAAACGCCCAATTTCGCATATATGTAACATTATATAGATCTTCCACAAGGAGGGATTGTATTTCAAAAATAACTAATGTTGCCTGATGTTATTTAAAGCAAGACATTACAATAGACTTACAGAAAGTCATATAAATGCTTTCAGTAAATATACACAGTCAGTCTTGTGACCGATTCGACATCGCGCATATACATTGTGGTCATTTCTATTTTCAAAATAAAAAATAAAAAATTTGGTTGGGACTTTCTGTGTCTGCAGCTCCTCTGAAAGCAGGCGGCGCAGTGATGACGAGCGCCGGAGCGCTTCAGTGTAAGAATATCGCTCAGATGGTCGGGCCGGGGAACACCGCAGACATCACAGCCTCTCTGGGAATCGTTTTGAACCTCTGTGAGGGACTAATGGCCACAACTCTGGCCATTCCTGCCATCGGGACAGGCATGATATACGGCATTTACAAACACTCTTTCTCAGAGCAATGGAAGCCCGTTTCTGCCTCACAGGATATAACAAGTCATGTTATTAGGGCACAAATTTGAAATTATGACATAAAAAGTACATACATATTATTATGTACTAAGTTATAATTTTTACTTATCTCATCATATAAGTCAATTATTAGATCAAAAGTTGAAAAGATGAGATAGTCATAATTGACTAAAAAATTATGACGTACTAGACATGAGGAAAAAACCCCAAACTATGACAAGTCAGTTACAAAAAGTCGAATTTAACAGTCATTTATAAGATAAAGTCAGAATTATGAGTCAAAACTATGACATATTTCATAGTTATGGTGTACCAAGTCATAAAAAAGTCACAAAAAGTCATAAGTTAAAATTACATAAAAAGTTGAAAATATGACATACTAAGTCATTGTGAGATTTAGACCTAATTATGACATACTAAGGCATAATTATGGAATATAAAGTACATATGTCATAAGTCAGTTATGGTGTACTAAGTCATAAATTTGTCTCATAAATAAAAAGTCATAAATGGTTGAAATCACAACAAAATGTTTAAATTATGACATTAAGTTATTATGAGATATCAAGTCAAAATCATGACAAACTAAGTCATAATTATGAGATATAAAGTCATAATTATAATTTACCAAGTCCTTATGAGATATAATTGAGATTTTTATCTCATAATTATGACAAAAAGTCACAAGTTGAAATTATGACAAAAAGTTGAAAATATGACATACTAAGTCATTATGAGATAAAAAGTCAAAATATTGATAGTCAAAACCGACATAAAAAGGCATAATTATGAGATAGTAAAAACGTACATATTAAGTCATAATTATGATGTACTGTCATAATTGAGATAATACTGACTTGTCTCATAGTGACTTAGTATGTCATAATTTTGACTTATCTAATAATTATAATTTTTTTTTGTCATAATATGGATTTACAAAAGCATGTTTTTTTATGTGGCAGAAAAGGGCTTCCATAAGAAATATCAAGTCCTGAGCAATAATCTTGTTTTCCGCAGGACGAGGCGGCTTTGACCCGAAAGAATCCATCAAAGCCATTCTCAGAGCAATCGAGAAACATTTGGCGGAGCCGAACTCATCCTTCTTCAGGAGCATCACGATAGTGGCATTCGAACCGAAGACCTTCGATGACTTTCGTCAATACTTTAAAGCGTGGAACAAGGTTAAAACTGAAGAATTAACAAACAACAATAGTGTCCAGATTTCTTTTTCATCGTTTTAAATTTGTTACATATGTTTTTCTCCAGCCTGCAAGCAGCAAGATGCCCCAAAATCAAGGTTTTGGCAACTTCTTCATGCTTATTGGCAAATAAATATGCTCTGGGTTTTTTTAGATGCATAATAAACCTGTTCCATGAAACAGTTCTGGCATTTCTAGAAGTGAATACTTTAAATCTTTCTCATCCTTATAGTTAAAATCGGAAGCGTCAGAATTGAGGTAAAGAAAGGCGACATCACTAAAGAAACTGTCCGAGGGATTGTAAACACCACCAACAGAGACATGAGCCTGAGAGGAGGTCTGTATGATCAAATATTACTCAAAATACGGGACACTTTTATAGGAGCACATCATTTACTCTAAAATAAGCCTTAGATCTACTAGGGGGTTGTACGACTATTGATATTTTCTAGTTAAATACTCAAAACAATATCTGAGTTACTAGAATTTGTTACCATTTTTGAAAACAAAAGACAAAAAAATACCAGTTTGTCACAAATAGTGTTTATTAATTAACAGACTGAAGTTTGCAACAATTGCGTCTCATACATGTAGTGTAAAAACATTAAAATAATGAGTTTTTTTTTCTTTCTTTTAACGTGCAAAATAACACATTGTAAAATGCAACATTATAATAATTAGTAACTAGATGTACTTACTTTAGAGCTAGAGTTTGGTTAAGGGTTAGTTGCATGTAATTATGCACAGTTTATTGTATTTATAGTATTTAATTACAGTAACTAAATGTAACTTGTGACACTGTAAAATAAAGTGTTACCACTTCTTGTTCTTCAGGTGTATCGGGTGCCATATTTAAAGCGGCCGGAGTGTCTGTGGAGCAGGAGTGTCAAAAACACGGTGAGAACGTTACACAACGCATTATCAACCTTTGGTAATAATCACATGAGCAAGAGATGGTCTGGATATCGTCTGTGATTGGGCCGCACTGATACTGAATGGCAGGGACTGGTAATTTTAAACAAAGTAAAGTCAGAAACTTTCAATCCATTATTTTGAGAAAGAAGTACAGTATGTAAATAATTAAATCATTATGTGTCTGTAAGTCTAATGGGATTAAATGATGTCAGTGACACTGAAAAATCAAGCCAGCTTTATTTATTTATACAATATAGATCATTTCAAAGCAGTTTCACAGTAATAAACAGGAAAATAAGTAAGGGATAATCCACGGCTAGCCATGCATTAAAGCATTTTAATGCACGGCGTAGAGGCGAAGAACCGCCCGACACGAAGCAGAGCCTCTAGGTCGTGCATTAAAATCATTTAATGCATGGCTAGCCGTGGATTATCCCGTTTATACCATGGTTATTTGCCAAGTTAAAAACAAGTTAAAGTCAAACTGATGTTTTTTAAGAGACGGGTTAAAATGACGGTTGTTTTCTTACGTCTCGTTAGTTCTAGCACACCGTCGCTTTAAATAAAGTAGAGCCATCGAAATGTTTTTATATGAATAAATGACCACATTTATTTAAATTCATTATTAAAAGAAAGAGACAGAGAACTGAGAGAGAGAGAGAGAGAGAGAGAGAGAGAGAGAGAGAGAGAGAGAGAGAGAGAGAGAGATATGCGTTCGCGATCTCTTCTTCATGTCAGTCTGAAGATCCCCTCGAAGCATAGCGAACATAACTTAATGATTATTTAATGGATTTATTAAAATTATTTATGAACGGCAGGCAACACTGCAGTGACAAGGCAATCTTTATTTGAACTAATCATCATTATGTAGCCTAGTGTGAAATAAACCCCGCGTCAACCTATAAAGACACATTACATTTAATGCATTAAATTAAATATGAATATAGGTGCTCGAGTCTGTCAGTGTAGGTGTCACGACCATCATAGAATGTAAAAAACGCACGACACATGGCGACATGTTCCGCAACTCGGTGTCATGCCTGAGTCAGTGTTTGTCGCGTTATTGTCAGTGACATGACAATGAAGACCGCATGTGCTATATGTGCCAATACGCCCATAGTCATAGATAGGTGTATACATACCTGAGCATAGTGACATATGTGCCATTGGCTTCTGTGTGTCATGTCTCATGTCACTTAATGTTGCCATAGATATGTAACTTTATACATATAGACATATCCGTGGCTGATACTGCAGTCTGCCACTGTCACTCTGTTTGCAAGCGTAACTGTGTTACTATGGTTACCAGTGTTAATAGTGGCGGATTAATTTCGAACTGTAATCAAACTGACTGGAACTACCTGTGCATTAAACGGTTTCACTGCACACCTTCCAACCAATCAGAATCGAGTATTAAAACAGACCATGGTATAACAGAAATTATGCAAACTTCAAATTTGAGACTAATTCAAATTCTGCAGTTCATCTGATAGTGTCAGTGTCAATAATATACATAATTTTAATTGAAAAGTATTTGTACATTTAAAATTCTGGGAACACTTTACTTAAAACCTTTATATATAAGTATTGTAATGCATTATTTATGGCCCTTATAATATGTTAAAATAATATTATAATACTTATCTGTTCGTTTTGTTACGCCTTTAGAAAGTATAATGCATTTAAACACATGACAAATAAACAATTTCAGATGTAACAATGAATTTGCATATTATTTATAAACAGATAAAATGCATTATGATGCATATTATAAATGCCTTTATAATGCATTTTGCATAAATGTCATTAGATACAAAATGTCACAGCAATATCACTAATTACGATGTCAAAGTGTTTACATTTCTAGCCTGGCGTGGTCATACTCAGCTCTAGTCTGAATATGAGTCTGATGCTCCATTGGGCTGTGATTATGGGGCGTGTTTCAACCCAACCAGGAAAGACCTCAATTGGACAGACCGACAACCAATCAGAGCAGCGGAGTAAATGACGTATATTGAGCGACGTGTAGTAGTGGGAATCTTTGAATATCGTTCAGCAAAATTAACAAATCATTTTTCAACTCATTTCGTTTAATTTAAGCACAATTCAAATGTCACATGTTAAATTCCCCAACACATCTAGTATTTATGCAAACGTTGATCACATTTGGAATAAAATAATAATTATAAGCTAATGCAGCCAAGGCCAAACTTTAAGAAATGATTCATTAATTGCATTATTGCTGTTAGTTCACCTTACCTCTGAATCCGAGTCGTTCTTTCTTTTGTCCTCTCACATTTAATCACATCTGTTCCCTGGAAAGATTAGTAACGTTACACCTCTCATGTCTTTGGGTTTGAGTTGTTAGTTCCATCATCAGTGTCTGATCTGGGCCGTGGCAACCCTATAAGCAATGCATGCAGTCCCGAAAACAGAATTGATAGTTCAGCTCTCGTCTTGAGTCTTCGGGTTCCAGTATTCGTTTTCACAGCCCCATAGGCTGAGTGCAGAAGATCCTGTACAGAACCGATGGCCTGTAGCGCATGCACGGTCAACTCAAAATGAACGAATCGCTCTCTGAGACAACTCGTTGTACCCGAGTCATATTTAAAGGGTTACTTCAGTGATTAGCATATGGCTTTGTATCAGTAGAAACCCTGGAGTATATGCGAATGATATCCCCCTGAGACAAGAGATTTATGCATTTTATTTCTGGAAAAATTCCTCCGATGACGCAAAATGACGATATTTGCGTCATTGGAGGAATTTTTGGCCAGAGGCTAAAGACTATAGCCAGCAGAGTGAGCTATTTCCGAATTTTCAACCCGTCCATGAGGGATGAGATCGCACTCACAGCGCTCGGCTCGGGCAGCTGCAGGCATTCATGTAAACAGAGCGGTGCGGATCAAAGTGAGTGTTTCAACTTCTCAAATTAATTCCTATGAAAGCTAAGCTTCCAAAGACATGAATTGAAAACGCGCCAGACTGAACACACGCTAAGACCGACTGCCGCGAGTGCGGACGCGTTTACCTCAGCTCTAGTGATGAGTGTAATCTGACTCCTGCAGCGTTTGTGCTGAGACTCCCTCAGCTGCTAAATCACATTATATTGAACAGACACGTTCAGTTTTTAATAGTAGTGTCTGTTCTCTAACTGAACTGATTTTATGAAAATGAAAGTGGTGGGAAAGTGATCCAGTGATTCAGTTGCGGTGACTTTGGGAGTGGCCTCATAGGGCAGCAAAGCATTCTGGGAATTGTTGTCTTTCATCCCCATGAGACGACAATACATTTTCGGTCTTTTTTCAGTCTAGAAATCACCAAATTCAAAAATAATTTCACATTTCTACTACATTAATGACCCAGTTTAAATACAGATTCACCTTCCCAGCGCTGAAGTACCCTATTAAGATTAGTTCAAAAGAACACATTTTTGAATGGTTCAAAATGTTATTTTCATGGTTTCTTTATCTCCGAAGGTCCGTTGCAGAATGACGTGGCAGCCGTGACCAGCGGTGGGAACCTGCAGTGTGATGTCATCATTCACATGGTCGGCCCGCATTCGGCCGCAGAGACCCGATCACGCGTGAAGAAAGTTCTGGAGCGCTGCGAGGAGAAGCAGATAACCACGGTCTCCTTCCCTGCCGTGGGCACCGGTACGCATGTTGGCTGTTAAACAGGCCTTAAATGCATGTGAATGACGTGTCACCCCGTCTGCTGTCTGTTGTTAAAGGTGGTGGAGGAGTTCAGGCGGCGGACTCCATCGCTGCCATGCTGGAGGCTTTTGCAGATCATTTGACTCCAAACGTCTCAACTGTGATCAAGCTCATCTACATTGTGATTGCCCAGGACAACATCCTACAAGAGTTTCAGAAAGGTCTCGAAACTTGGACTGCAAATACACAGGTAGGGATGCCAACCAGAACCAAGATGTGCGATTAGTCGACTAATCGCTTAAATGAGCGACTTATGCCGAGTTCAGACTGCACGATTTTAAAACTTTTCACACTGCATGACTATCTGGGTGTATGATTCAGTTGCTGCTGTGTTTACACTGACTGATGGATCGGCGACTGGGGGTTTTACACTGCATGACTTTACAATAGGAAGAATCGCAGACAACTCTGTCCCATCCGCAAACTACATTTTACAAACACATGAATGATGCGACGGCTGCCATTTTGCGCCAGAACGCCCACCACACACTAGCTGATTGGTGGAGAGGAGACCAAGTGATAAAGCCAATCAGGAAAGTGGGATGATTAGGAGGCCATGATGGACTGAAGCCAATGGGCAAATTTGGCCAGGATGACAGGGGTTACACCCCTACTCTTTTATTGGAAAGACATCCTGGGATTTTTAGTGACCACAGAGAGTCAGGACCTCGGTTTAATGTCTTATCCAAAGGACGGAGACAACTCTGTCCCAATTGCAAACTACATTTCACAACCAAACACATGCGAGAAGTGATTCGGAAACAACGTGAGATCACGCGCGTCAGACCGGAGTTCTTGCGCGAGACTGGAGTTATTAAAATATACAGTTTGCAGAAAGCTTGTGGTCCAAATAGTCTGTGCGCTGATTTTCAGTGAAAAGGAGAAAAAGAAAAAAGATTATGAGGAGGAAATGGTTGGGGAGACACAAGGAGTGATGGTTGTGTTCTGCAAAGAGAGTTATAGGTTGATAAATAATTTTGCAATGTGCTGCTGTTGTGGCGGGACAAGCAAATGGTTGTGCTTTGTTTCTGTTTGATTATAATTGTCAATATATCTATTAAAATACTGATATTCTGGTCTATAACTCCTCTCCCCTGTATCTTGCTCTCTCATTGGCTGTAGGCTATCGTGATGTCATTTTCAGTCAGAACACATTTCACACTGCAGGATTTTGAATTGATTCTCTCTGATCGCGTCTTTGATCATTCACACTGTGTGATTGTCACTCACAAGAACGAGCACCGATTTGCCTATGATTTCCGGCTTTTGTTGGCGATTCTGCAAAACCTCTGTCGGCGAGTCAAAATCGTGCCTAAAATTGGGCAGTGTGAACTCGGCATAACAATCGACTAGAAAAATCTTTAGTCGCTAAACTCAAGTAATTGCTTCTCCAGTAAATGTCTTGATTTAAGAATGTTTAGATATTTGTAATAGAAAACAAGACAGAAATACTGAGGATGAGCATAATTTTTTGCAGTTTAGTGTAAATGTTTTTGTGCACGTTTAATTAACATCAACACACAACTAGGAAAGTGAGGATGATGATGATGATGATGATGATGATGATGGTGATGAGGAGGATTGTAGCTCAACTGAAGAAAGCTCGTCGTCTGACCAAGAAGCAGATGCAACCGGTAATGCAGCTTTTGGCCTTTTGTAAATGTGTTGCTATAGATGTTACATTTATGCTTAAAATATTTACACTTCCCCAGGAAACCCAATGGAGATGATCATGGGCACCATTAGAGTCAAGGTGTTATCCGGTGACATCACCAAAGAGAGGGTTGAAGCTATTGTTAACAGCACGAACACAAGCCTTGATCTGAATTCGGGTGAGTTTGTTTTAATTAACCTGAACTGAATCAACACTGAGCTGAATAATGACACTATTGGCTTTGGTCTCGTATTTGAAGAAGTTTGCATTGCTGTGAAGCTGCTTTGAAACAATCTCTATTGTATGAAGTGCTTTAGAAATAAAGTGGATGTCTTCCCGCACAGGTGTATCAGGAGCCATTCTCAAAGCATCAGGACTAACTGTGGTGAACGAGTGCAAAACAAAAGGTAAAGCTTTCATAAATGTGGGCATTTCTGCCGATTACAACCTCTACACTGCAAAAATATCTAAATATTCTTAAATCAAGATGCATTTACTACATAAGTAAAATTACATAAGATATTTTTTCTTGTTTTCTAGGGGGAAAATATCAAAATGAAGTGAGTTTTTGCTTAAAACAGGCAAAATGATCTGCCAATGGGGAGAGAAAAATAATCTTATTTCTGTTTGGGACGGAAACAAGAAACAAGATTTCAGTCAGAAACAAGTTATTTTTCTCACCGCAATGGCAGATCATTTTGACTGTTTTAAGCAAAAAACACTCAACTCAACAAAAAACAAAAAACTCACTAAAACAAGAAGAAATATGTCGTTTTAATTATATAGTAAATGCATCTTGATTTAAGAATTGTTAGATATTTAGACTAGAAAAAAGACAAAATTACTGAGTAAGAAGAGCATTTTTTGCAGTGTAAGAGAATAATTGCTCATTCTTTCTCTCCTGAATCAAGCGCCTCAGCCTGCGGACGGCATGGTCTTGACTAAAGCTGGAAATCTGTCAAATATTAAACACATCGTTCATATGGTTGGGCAGACGAGTGAGAAAGGCATCAGCAGCTCCATGTTTAAAGTTCTGCAGATGTGTGAAGAAAATCACATTCAGTCAGTTTCATTCCCAGCTCTTGGAACAGGTAAGTTCATGCATTGAGGAATACAGATGGGCAAAGACAAAGCGAGAGGTCTGGATAAAAACGCAGTGTTGATTGTCCTTCAGGAGCTGGAAACTTGGCGGCAACAGGAGTCGCCAATGCAATGACTGAAGCTCTGATGAAATTCGCAAAGGACTCACCGAAACATGTCAAGCGCGTCCACATTGTGATCTTCCAAGCGAAACTGCTGCCTGACTTTCGGGAGGCTGTCAAGAAGTGCAAGAAGATTCCTCGGGGTGCTCCTGGTACGTTTTGGTGCATGAAATATTGTGTGCAATAATATATTTTGTCTACAATAATATAGATTGTTTTAATGATGTGGGACCTGACATTATCGAGTGTATCCCTCACTTTACAAAAACACACCCAGAGAGCGCACGCATATTCTACGTAATCTAGCAGGTTAGAAAAGTGTGTGTGAGCATTGAGACGCTTTCACTGCGTGATTTACTTTGATAAAATGCATTTATAATGCTCTCAATATTCAATATAAGGGGCAAAAATGCCCCTGTTTTTTCTCCAAATATCGCCTAACTACAAATGTGATTTTGATTTTATTCAATAAACAACGGCCTGGTTTCACAATGAGGGCTTAGACTAAGGCCGGAGACACACTGCAAGCGTGGCGTTTCTGTTGCGTGTCAGCCGCAGGGCGGCTGCGTGGCGTTTTATCTGTCTTTGCACACCAGAAGCGTGTCTGACGCGGCGCTGCTGCTGCTGTTGATGTACAGGGAAGCTCTATACTTCATGTTAAATATAAATATATAGCCTATTGATACAGCAAAGACAACGTCGGCAGTAGCCTATTGACCATACATATCTATGGTATTGATGGCAAAATAGGCTACAGAACATTTTGTTCTGTATTGACAGGTTTAATATTTCAAAATCGATAATTATGTTGTATTTTATTATTACAATTAGGCCTATATCTGCATTTATGTTAACCTACATACTTTCAAACATAAAAATGTAATTTATTAATATGTATTCGTGTCAAAATGGCATATAAACATCTTTTCCTATGCTATTTTGCCTAGAAACGCTTCCAACACGCTCGCGTGTCGCGTGAAAAATAGGCGTCTCTTCTCTTTGAAGCATGCACGCGTTTTCCGCGCGGCTCGGACCGCGCGTGTGACGCAGGCAGTATGCAAGCTCTAACAGGTTAACATGGGAGCCGGAATAAAAACGGACACGCCACGTAGCCGAGACGCTCACGGCACGCTTGCAGTGTGTCCCCGGCCTAAGCCAGGTCTTCCCCACGTGAGCTGGATATTCATTCAAAATAAAGTTCAACCATGCATTCATAATAATGAAATCTGAATGAAGCTTATGCAGCATGTTTACTGCTTAGAAATTCGATGCGGTTTACCTCTATGTAGGCCTATGTCATGTCAGGCACGAGCCGTGGGCGGAGCTACAGAATCAGGCGTTGTTCTTATTATGTTGAGGCGCTGCTTCACCACACGATGACGTCAAGGGTCGACATATTCTGAGATCGATCGATTTCTGGGCCTGGTGTCAATAAAAGCTTTTCT
Organism: Pseudorasbora parva; assembly: GCF_024679245.1. NCBI lineage: Eukaryota > Metazoa > Chordata > Actinopteri > Cypriniformes > Gobionidae > Pseudorasbora > Pseudorasbora parva. Next base: position 49,962,714 of record NC_090176.1, read on the forward strand.
TTGACTAACAAGGAAGTTTTCAGCTCTCAAACTTATTTTAAACTTAAAATTTCTCAATTCATGACCTCTTCAAGACAAACAAATGCTTCGTCCCTGAATGACTTGCCAATGGGATCAGAAAATAACACAATTTAAAGAGAAAACAAGTTTATTGGCAGATATTTTGTTCTTGTGTGAAGAAGAACAGTGTGAAGCACAAGCTGGAACTAACCTGGTTACTTTACCGTTTTCCTTCCCGTCCTTCGGATGAGACGTTAAACCGAGGTCCTGACTCTCTGTGGTCATTAATAATCCCAGGATGTCCTTCGATAAAGAGTAGGGGTGTAACCCCGGCATCCTGGCCAAATTAGCCCATTGGCCCCTGTCCATCATGGCCTCCTAATAATCCCCATATCCTGATTGGCTTCATCACTCTCCTCTCCACCAATCAGCTGGTGTGTGGTAAGCGTTCTGGCACAATATGGCCGCCGTCGCATCATCCAGGTGGAGCTGCACATTGGTGGTGGTTGAGGAGATGTAAAGCGCTTTGAGTGTCTAGAAAAGCGTTATATAAATGTAACAAATTATTATTATTATTATTTTCTCAACAGTACGTCAGCAGCCACCGGTGAGCCGGACTCAACAACCAACCCTTTGTCTAGCCAGAGAAACGGCCACCGTCTTGTTCCCCATTGTGTCCGTTGATGTTTACGGGATGTCCCATACAAACCTGGCTGAGGTCAAGAGACTCCTGGACGAGTTGATCTCTGATGAGTGCGTCAGCAAAGACGTCCAATCGAGACACATTGCCGACCTTTCTGAAGCCGACAAGAAATCCATAATGAGCCTCAGCCGAGCCAATCAGGTCAGCGTTCTGGTGATCAGTCTGGATGAGTTAACCGTTTCAGGGAAGAAAGACGACGTCTTGGATGCTGTGCTAAAGATAAACGGCTTCATCCAAGCAGCACGAGACCGAGAGATGCGAGCGGGTGAGGTGAAGCGTCTGCAGGAGACGGTGCGATGGGAGCGGGTCAGAGGAGATAGCTGGGAGTCGCTTGATCCCGCAATAAGCTACGACATCGAGCTCGCATTTCACCGCAAGCAGAAAAGCCATCAGTTCCAGGAGAACGGTGAAAGCTACACGGTGGACTTCAGCGAGATGAAGCTCACAAACAGCAAGCAGGAGTCCTGCAGGATCAAGAGGACTCTGCAGGGAGATTCGGACACGGGTACGAGTTCAAAATGCAAAGGTTTTCCCTTGAGAATCAATCAATCAACTTTATTTATACAGCGCTTTTACAATGCCAATTGTTTCAAAGCAGCTTCAGTGTTAAACAGGACAATATTGCAACAAAAATTGCTTTGGCTGTACAGCCGCTCTGGAGAAACAGTGATGTTATCAGCTAATTTTAATTTACCATATAGCAACAATGTTTGCTGATCAGTATTATAGTTTATAGAATTAAATTAGACCTTATTAATTTATTTGTATATTTAGTTGAATAACTTTGATCATAATTTTAGTGTCCCCAACTGAGCAAGCCAAGCCAAAGGCGACAGTGGCAAAAGGAACCAAAACTCCATCAGGGCATGATGGAGAAAAATAAACCTTGGGAGAAACCGGACTCAGTCGGGGTGCCAGTTCTCCTCTGGCCTATTAACACAAAGTGTATGATTATTATTTTAGCAACCTTACAGGTCAGAAATCATATTAGATCGGGAAAATTCAACATTTCTGGATATCACGCAAGAGACGGGTTTATTGAGGATGGCGTGTCAGAAGCATCAGTCTGTACATCACTGCAAAAACATGGTTTTCTTTTCCATTTGTACGGGAAAACAAGACAAAAATAGGCTACAAAAAATTCTTAAATCAACATACATTTACTTGAGATGCAAAATAACCTTGTTTTCTGAAAAATGTAACAAAATGAAGCAAGTTTTTGCTGAAAACAAATCAATGGGATCATGAAAATGAAGTTAATTAAAATAATAATAATAATAATAATAACAACATGTTTTATTTATATAGCGCCTTTCCCAAGGTCAAGGTCGCTGTACACAAAATATACATACATATACAATGTAGAACATAAACATACAAAATATACAGAAGAAAAAACAACAACTCTAAGCAGAGGAGGATTAGAAATACTGTAAGAAAAGATATGTTTTTAGTTGAGATTTGACGGAGGATATAGTAACAGTGTCTCGCAGAGAAAGAGGGAGGGAATTCCAGAGAAAAGGGAAAACAAGTTTATTTCTCTAGACTGTTCTGTCTGTAACTTCACTTGTTTGTTTCTCAGCGATCATTCATCCTCTTCCAACATGGACCAAAATGGATGGACAGGATTTACAAATAATGCCCTTACAATCAGATTCAGAAGAGTACAAGAAGATAAAAAAAGACTTTTTGAGCTCCAGTATTCGCTCTGGTGTGCCACCTGTACAGGTTCAACAGGTAAACATGATTATTAAAAATGATCTTCCGCTGTATTTTTTCTTTTATGTATATATATATATACACACACACACACCACATCTGGCCCAGTTCTGCATGACACTGTTGCTGTCGGGATAAAGTTGTCTTTACTGGGAAATGATTATTATATTATTACAAATTATGTGACTCTGTCAGTTTGTCTCTAGTTTTTAGTGCCAAGTTTACATCGACTACACATCAGTCATTTATGTAACCATCATTTGTGCATTATTGGCTGTTCTGTTAAATAAAGTTACTAATCAAGGGAGGCAAGTTATTTTACCTTTGAAAGTAGTTAGTTACTCGTCTCCCCTCAGACGCAGTGCTTTAATGCCCACAAGATGGCGTCATTGATCGGCGAATCAGATACACTAATATTGCCAAAAGTTTTGGGAAGCTTGTGTTTACATGCACATTAACTTAAATTACTTCCTATTCTTAATCCGTAGGGTTTAATATGGAGTTGTCCCACCCTTTGCAGCTCTAACAGCTTCAGCTCTTCTAGGAAGGCTTTCCACAAGGTTTAGGAGTGTGTTTATGGGAATTATTGGCCATTTATGGGAATTATTGGCGAGGCCTGGCTCTAATTCATTCCAAAGCTGTTCTATTGGGTTGAGCTTACTCTGTGCAGGCCAGTCAAGTTCCTCCACACCAAACTCTTTCATCCATGTCTTTCTGGGCCGATGCTTTGTGCACTGGTGTGCAGTCTTGCTTGAACAGGAAAGGGCCATCCCCAAACTGATCCCACAAAGTTGGGAGCATGAAATTGTTCAATATGTCTTGGTACGCTAAAGCATTAAGAGTTCCTTTCACTGGAACTAAGGAGCCACGCCCAACCCCTGAAAAACAACCCCCACCCCATAATCCCCCCTTCACCAAACTTTACACTTCACACAATGCAGTCAGGCAAGTCCAGTTCTCTTGGCAACTGCCAAACCCAGAATCGTCCCTCAGATTGTCAGACTGAAGCGTAACCGGTAACTCAGACAACACGTCTCACTGCTCTAGAGTCCAGTGGCGGCTGCTTTACTCCGCTGCATCCCACGCTTTGCATTGCTCTTGGTGATGTAAGGCTTGGATGAGCTGCTCGGCCATGGAAACCCATTCCATGAAGCTCTCTACGCTGTTTTTGAGCTCATCTAAAGGCCACAGAGGTTTGGAGGTCTGGAGCTGTCGACTCTGCAGTAAGTTGGTGACTTCTGCACACTGTGACCCTCAGCAGGCGCTGACCCCGCTCTGTGATTTTATGTGGCCTATCACTTTGTGGCTGAGTTGCTGTTGTTCCCAATTGGTTCCACATTGTTATAATCCCACTAACAGTTGAGCGTGGATTATTTATTAGTGATGAAATGTCAGGAATGGATTTATTGCACAGGTGGCGACCTATCACGGCCCCACGCTTGAGTTCACTGAGCTCCTGAGAGCGACCCATTCTTTCACTAATGTGTGTAGAAGCGTCTGTAGGCCTAGAGCTTGATTTATACACCTGTGGCCATGGAGGTGATTGAACACCTGAACTTAGAGATTTAGAGGGGTGTCACAATACTTTTGGCAATATAGTGTATTACAATACCGACACACATGGGTAAAACATGCTTGAATATCGGGGATATATCAGTAAAATAGACATTCTGAAGTATGTATATTGGTAGAAAGAACTTTTTTTTTTTTTGAAGTGTGTGACTGATTTCATGTTGACAGACCTGTGTTTATTATCAACGTCTGAAATGGTTTCTCAGATTGACAGGATTCAGAGTCAGTCCCAGTGGCAGAGATACTGTGTGCTGAAACAGGCCGTGGATAAGAAATATCCCAAACAGACAAACGAGCGCCTGCTTTATCACGGAACCAACCAAGACATATGCCAAAAGATCAACAAGAACGGCTTCAACCGAAGCTTCTGTGGGAGAAACGGTACGCCTCAGGTCTCCTTTTGCACCGCTGACACAGAAAAGTTTCTTTTCTTTATTAGAGAAAATACAATAATACTAGGGAAGCTTGTTTCCACCACATATTAAGAAATAAAAAAGGTAATTTGCGCCTTTTTATCTCACAATTCTGACTTCATAGCTCATAATTGTGAGTTTATATCACTCAATTGAATTAAAGAGATTAGTTTTAATAAATGTACACTTGAGCATAAAATATTCATCCCAAAACATAGGATTGATTGAATAAAAGACAGACTCTTCTCTCTCATAATTATGGAAGTTTGTTTCCATCATGGAATAAAAATAAAAAAATAGCAAGAATAGTGAGTTTTTACACTGCAATATATGTTCTTCCTCAGTATTTCGGTCTTGTTTTCCAGCTCAAATATCTAAACAATCTTAAATCAAGACACATTTACTGTAGGAGAAGACAAAATGACTGAAGATATTAAGTCTTTTGTTTCTGAAAAATAATTTTATGCTTAAAACAAGAATAAATATCTGCCAGTGGAGTCAGAGAAATCAACTTAAAGGGGTACTTCAGCGCTGGGAAGATGAATCTGTATTTAAACTGGGTCATCAATGTAATAGAAATGTGAAATTATTTTTGAATTTGGTGCTTTCTAGACTGAAAAAAGACAGAAAATGTATTTGTCTCATGGGGATGAAAGACTACAATTCCCAGAATGCTTCGCTGCCCTGTGAGGCCACTCCCAAAGCCACCGTTACTGGATCACTTTTACTTTCCCACCACCGCATTCATCTTCATAAAATCAGTTCAGTTAGAGAACAGACACTACAATTAAAAAACTGAACGTGTCCGTTCAATATACAATGTGATTTAGCCGCTGAGGAAGTGTCTGCTCTCTGCAGTCATTCTCAGCGCGTCTTCAGTCTGCCGTGTTTTCAGTTCATTCCTTTGGAAGATTAACTTTCATAGGAATTAACTTGAGAAGATAAAATACTCACTTTGCTCTGCTGGCCGCACCGTTTCCATGAGTGCCTGTAGCTGCGAGCTGAGCTGTGAGCGCGATCCCACTCCCCATGTGAGAGTTGAAAACATGCGGAAATAGCTCCCTGTGCTGGCTGTAGTCTTTAGCCTCTGGCCAAGCATTTTTCCGATAACGCAAATCAGCGATATTTGTGTCACCGGAGTAATATTTTCAGAAATAAAATGCATAAATCTCTCGTCTCAGGGGGATATGAGAGGGGGGAGCACGATCATTTGAATATACTCCAGGGTTTCTACTGATAGAAAGCCATATGCTAATCGCTGAAGTAACCCTTTAAAGGGGGGGTGAAACACTCAGTTTCAGTCAGTGTCATGTCAATCTTGAGTACCTATAGAGTAGCATTGCATCCTGCATATCTCCGAAAAGTCTTTATTTTTTTTATAATTATATAAGAAAGATGCGCTGTTCCGAGTCTTTCCGAAAAAAGCCGAGCGGGTGGGGGCGTGTCGTGTGAGCGGAGCTAAATAATGACGTGTGCAGCAGCGCGCTGCAGTGAGGAAAGTGATTCGCTCTGTGAGGAAAGTGATTCGCTCTGTGAGGAAAGTGATTCGCTCAGTGAGGAAAGTGATTCGCCCGCCGCGTGAGGAAAGTGATTCGCTCTGTGAGGAAAGTGATTCGCTCAGTGAGGAAAGTGATTCGCCCGCCGCGTGAGGAAAGTGAGTCGCTCTGTGAGGAAAGTGATTCGCCCGCCGCGTGAGGAAAGTGATTCGCTCTGTGAGGAAAGTGATTCGCTCAGTGAGGAAAGTGATTCGCCCGCCGCGTGAGGAAAGTGAGTCGCTCAGTGAGGAAAGTGATTCGCCCGCCGCGTGAGGAAAGTGATTCGCTCTGTGAGGAAAGTGATTCGCTCAGTGAGGAAAGTGATTCGCCCGCCGCGTGAGGAAAGTGAGTCGCTCTGTGAGGAAAGTGATTCGCTCAGTGAGGAAAGTGAGTCGCTCGGTGAGGAAAGTGATTCGCCCGCCGCGTGAGGAAAGTGAGTCGCTCGGTGAGGAAAGTGATTCGCTCAGTGAGGAAAGTGAGTCGCTCGGTGAGGAAAGTGATTCGCTCAGTGAGGAAAGGGATTCGCCTGCCGCGTGAGGAAAGTGAGTCGCTCTGTGAGGAAAGTGATTCGCCCGTCGCGTGAGGAAAGTGCTAATACAGATCGACCGCCGGCCTATCAGTGGGTAAGTCAGTAGCTACTGGTTATATCACCTGTTTAGCATCCTACAAGCCCCGCTTTGATGGGCGTAGCCTGTTACTTTCGCTCTCTCCCTCTCTCTCTCTCTCACGCGCTTCCGGTAGAATTGTCCGTAAGGCCCATACAAGGAAATTCCGCCCCAACTAACGTCAATGGGAACGCATGATCTCAAAAAACTTGCCGAAACTTATGACTAACCGGAAGTAGTATTTTTGACAAAGAAATACTCCCATCAAACGTCCACCTTAACTTTTGAAACTTTGTCTATGTTTAGTATGGGATTCCAAGTCTTTAACAGTGTAAAAAGATCAGTATGCATGAAACAGCATTTCACCCCCCCTTTAACATAGAGCTCAATGAGATTCTGCTCCTTCTGGAGCCTGTCTCTAGTGGCCAGTCGATGAATTGCAGTTTAAGTCACTAACGTATTGGTTTCAAGAGAAACTGGGGGAGGTTGCCGCTTGATTGAAACACAACTTTTAACTCACTCAAATGTGTGTAATATGATAAAACAGCACTGCGTTACCACACACACTTGAGCGGAAGAAGAGGAAGCAGCGGCTGTGGCAGAATATAAGCTCTATAAAGTAAAGAATATAAATAAGAATATAAATCACGGCATCATCAAGGTGAAAAATGTCTTATTGTGAATTTAATTCAAAGGGAAAATGTTTTTTTCTGACCCATTGGGAGATGTTTGTTTGACAAAAATAATAAGAAAATATTTTTTTGCGGTGCATCTCACAATTCTGACTTTTACACAATTACTTTTTAATTTTTTTATTCTGTGGTCAGAAACAAGCTTCCATACATAATTCCCAGTTTCTTCACAATACTGACCTCTGACATGTTTGGTTTCAAGCGGTCGTTCACGGCGATGGCACATACTTCGCCAGAGAGGCCTGGTACTCCTGCCAGGATCAGTATTCAAACCCAGACGACAAAGGGCTGAAGTACATCTACCGAGCGCGAGTGGTGACGGGCTCAATGTGTCAGAGCCGACAGGGAATGAAGGAGCCGGATCCCATCGACCCGTCTGACCCGCGGGCCGGCCTGCACGACTGCGCCGTGGACAGCCTTCAGAACCCGTTCATCTTCGTGGTGTTCTGTGACGCCGGAGCGTATCCGGAGTACCTCATCACCTTCAAATCTAAAGTCTGACCTCTATCTGACAAGCACATTATCACGTTTACAAAGTCAGTGTTGACAGACGGACAGATGGGAGAGTCTAGAGGACTTACACTGCAAAAAATGCTCTGCTTATATAGTATTTTTGTCTTGTTTCCAGTCCAAATATCGAAATATTCTTAAATCAAGATTCTTTTACTAGATAAGGAAAATTACATATTTGTTCTTGTTTTCTGGGAAAAATATCTAAATGAAGTGAGTTTTTGCTTAAAACAGGCAAAATGATCCGCCAATGGGGTGAGAAAAATAATCTTGTATTTGTTTAGGACAGAAACAAGAAACGATTTCAATCAGAAACAAGATTATTATTCTCACCCCATTGGGAGATCATTTTGCTTGTTTTATGCAAAAACTCCATTTTGAAAAAAGAAATATCTTATGCCATTTTACTCGTCTAGTAAATGCATCTTGATTTAAGAATTGTTATATTTAGACTAGAAACAAGACAAAATTACTGAGTAAGAAGAGCATTTTTCCTTCTCAGAATGATACAGGACAAACACACAAATGTTTTTAGACTTTTATCAGTAGTGCTGTCTGTCAGCAAACACACAAAAAGAACGATCACTAAATGAACCGGCAGCACTTTGCAATAAGGCCATATTTGTTAACTAGTATGAACTAACAATGAGCAATACATTTGTTACAGTATTTATAAATTGTTGTTTATATTCGTTAATAACTATACATTGTTAGTTCATGTCAGCTCAGGTACATTAAATAATATTCACAGACACAACTTTTGATTTTAATTAGCGATACATGATATATCAGCCACTATATTGGCTGATATCTGTTCATTTTAATGTTATCATTATCGGCCTGATAAGAAAACTTGACCGATATATTAAAGCCGATAAATAATGGATTATTTCCTTCAGCTGCACTGCAAAAAATGCTTTTCTTACTTAGTATTTTTGTCTTGTTTCTAGTCAAAATATCTAAAAATTCTTACATTAAGAAACATTTACTAGACACGCAAAGGTAATTGTCTTGTTTTGGGGAAAATAACTCAAAATTAAGAGAGTTTTTGCTTAAAATAAGATAAATAATCTGCCAGTGGGGTAAGAAAAATAATCTTGTTTTCTGATTGAATTAAGATAATTTTTCTCACCCCATTGGCAGATTATTTATCTTATTTTAAGCAAAAACTCTCTTCATTTTGAGTTATTTTTTCTCAAAACAAGACAATTACCTTTGCGTGTCTAGTAAATGTTTCTTAATGTAAGAATTTTTAGATATTTTGACTAGAAACAAGATAAAGATACTGAGTAAGAAAAGCATTTTTTGCAGTGTGAGTCCCTTCAGATGCACACGGTTCACTATGATGGGTTTGAATAGTAGTTCAGAGCAACATGTGCGGGACAAGTCTGTCAGATAGAGTACATACAATAATAATGAGCTGAGGACATGGCTTTTAATGCTGGAAATTATGTACAAATTTGGATTTAGATTTATCTGCCAATATATCGGTTATCAGCTTTCAAATATAAAGAATTATCGGTATTGGCACAAATTTGATATTAATGCATCCCCATGAAAAGCATCTAAAAATTAAATAAAATCAAAATGATATAAAATTTTGGTTGGTCATCACATTTTAAATCTAAAGAATTATCGGTATCGGCACACATTTTGATATTGATGCATCCCTATAAAAAGCATCTAAAAATGATATAAAATCAAAAATTATATACAAATTTGGATTCAGATTTATCTGCCAATATATCGGTTATCAGCTTTCAAATATAAAGAATTATCGATTATCGGTATCGGCACAAATTTTGATATTGATGCATCCCCATGAAAAGCGTCTAAAAAATTATATAAAATAAAAAATAAAATACAAATTTGGATTCAGATTTATCGGCCAATATATCAGTTATCAGCTTTAATTATTGGTATCGGCCAAAAATGTCATATCAGTGCATCCCTAATTTTAATAATGTATTAATAAATAGCATTTTAAATGGCTGTAAGAGTATTTTTCCATTGTTAGGTTATGTTAAACGGAAAAATGTTGTAAAGTGTTATGCTGAATATATTCGTATATTTGCCCATCAGGTGACCCCTGACCTCTGTAATCTGTTCTCAGGTCTGGATGTTTTTAAAAATTGTTCCTAAATTATGATCATCCCTTTTTATCACATTATTTTTGCTATAATAAATCACTGTAAGGTCAAATCAACAGCCCATTCTGCAGTGTTTAATCATTGTGAGCGTATGAAACATTCATTTAGTCTGTATCTGAAGCTTTTTAACTAAAATAAACCTTTTTGTGATTTCCAATGGCCTGCATTGTGAGATGAGCGCCGTAACTGGAGGAGGAACACAGGAACTGAAGATACAGTGAGAGCAAAGAGAACTCAAAATATGTTTATCTTTAATATGAATTACAAAACATGATCACACTGAGTACAACAGATAATAGTTACTGCAAATTATTGGGTTATGTAACGAATCGATTTGAGCTGTCCTGCATTTTTACACATTAATGGATTTTAAGACAGAAGTTCTACACTGTAAAAAAAAAAAAAAAAAAGTTTTACAAGTACAATCAACTTGTTTTTCCAACTTAAATGACATTACACTGACTTGAATCTTGTATGACTTATTTTGATATGTTAGAGCAATGTAAAAACATAACTTAATGATCATCTCATTTTTTACAGTGTAGAGGATTAAACCACAACAAAAATCTAAAGAATGACTTCAGTCGAAGTGAGTTTCATTGAAAAACATCTTTTATTCTATGGTTAAAGGATCAAGTAGCATCGGTGCTGAACTAGTAGAAAGACATTCTATTGCCGAGGCATTTTATGATGCTGTGGAGGTCAAAACCGCCATATAAAACGCCACAAAGCCCTCGGGTGTTCACAGCAGCGCAGGTTACTGTATTAAACCAACCGTGGCAATAACAGACACTCGCTGCAGCTCACGCATCATCCTTCGAGCCAGCCTGGAGTCGTCCCGGTTAAAGTAGTCGGCACGCAGAAGCGAATTAGGCTAACCTGATTTGATTTACCCATGCGGGATGGAGCAGGAGGGACGGGGGAATGGAGACCACAGCCCTAAATGATAAAACCCACCGTTAAGACTGAAACACACTCGAATCAAACCGCTTCGGCTCACTGCGCTACATCTGCTGCGTGGAGTTGCCGTTCCAGGTGTTGTTGTCGTCCTCGCTGTCTTCTTGAGTCCGTAGCCGGTATATTTTCCCATCTTTCTTGAAGTCCTCAGGCCTCTTCTCAAGAACCCGCTTACGAACTGAATCTCTGGAGGGGAAAGAAAGCAGACTTGAGTAGAAATTCCTCTCACGGACACACAATATAAATTCATGAGACAACAAGGATTTAAATACAGAAGCAATACATCCAGTGTTAAAGCTACACTGTGTAAGTTTTTTAGTTTATTCTTAGCTAAAAACACTTAGTTCTTTTTTAATAAATATATGTGCTCATTAATGTATTAGGGCTGTCATTTAAAAAGAAAATCTAATTCGAACGAATATCAAATATCAACCAATGTATTCGAATATCTACGACCCCATATAAAAAATAAAAAAAACGGACACCGCCGTAACAGAGATTCATCACAAATGCATTAACAGTCTGACAGTCATAAACAGGACTCAGGCCACAGCCTGTATGGAAAAATACATTGTTAACTAACTTAATGTTTGAAACAGCAGGCTATCAACTTAAGTGTAAATTAAGATATGAAGTGCCACTTTATGCAATCATCACAGCTTTCAGTTTGTCTACCGCATCAGATGTCGACGCCGTCCTCTCCAGCAGCTGGAATCTCAACGGCCACCAGGACTTATACGGTTATATTAAAGCTATTTATTTGTTGTAAAGTGTATTAATCATCTCAGAAAAAAAATAATTCTAATGTCAGGCGCAGTTTAAGTAGTTTATTGTTTGCTAGGTTTAGGGACAGTGTCATTATGCCAAAATTATCTTCATAAATTCTTACGAAATAAAAAGTTTATCCCTCAAAAAAATGTACTTTCCTCTCTTGTCAACATGCTTGGTGCATGTGAGCGCGGCGCGTGCTCTTCAGGGACGAAAGCATGCTGTGTATCACGTCACATGAGGACGCACACTCAAAAGTAATCCGGTCAGGTCGTTTACATGGTGAAATGTTTCGTTTGATCGATTCATGAAAAGGTTTATCCCACCCATCTCAAAACGATTACAATTTCATTCAGTTTGGGCATTTTTATTACAATTGAGGTGTTTAGATGGAGCATTTTCCTTCAGATTGGACTTTTAAACCGATTACAGTGCTCCATTTAAAAGCACCTGACTGTAAAAAATTGCGCTACATGACACTTTAAAAACCGGATAGTTTATTCATAGTTCGATTACGGTTATTTCACGTTATGTTCGAATGCATATTTGAATATCGAATAAAAAGTGACAGCCCTGTAATGTATATTTACTTCTTTCACGTAATAAAAGGTCGAACTGGAAGCCATGTTAATCTTGGACTAAATCGGCCACCGTAGGAGTTAAAACGAAATCAGAATTGAGAGGAACAGAAACTTATATTCACTGGATGGTCATATACCTTTACACCGCTAGATGGGGAAATATCACACAGTGGAGCTTTAATTACAAATCCAGAGATATCATGGTCTCATTGCATAAAGAAAAATGCTGCATGGAAACGCCAAGATGCACATTCATTCTTAAAATGTGCTCAAAAATATGTATGCACTTATTTGAAGCAGGTCATTTTTTTAATCTGATAAAGACTGCAGAAACTTCCATTTTATAACTGATAATTTGTCAATTTACCAGGAAGTGACGATTTTGTTCTCTTGAACACATGGTATGGAAACGCTGCTTTAGTCACATATGTTTTATATGATACTACAATTTTGTACATAATAGGTCCCCTTTAACTTATGACGTTCCCCAAAGCCGTAATGTTTTTGGGCTCTACTAGAACAGGTTGAAAAAAAAAAGATAAAAAGCACATTATTTCCTCATATTCTCCATTGTTGCGGCTCCTCTCTTCCCAGTCTGTCAGTAACGCTCTGTTTAGTTTCCGTCTCTATGAAGCCCCACCTTCTAAAAAGCACACTGTGCTCTGATTGGTCGGATAGAGCAGTGTGTTGTGATTGGTTTCCAGCGTGTTTGTGAAATTTCCCGCCCCTTACCATAACCACCAGTTTCAACACACTACGAACTAACTAACTCAACCAGGCCCCGCCCCTTTATTCTGCGTATGAATGATTTAAATTAGGAATATTGTGACGTGTTTGTTCCCGAAAGAAAACTTTCAGGAGTTCAGAAACACTGACACTGATACAGAGAAGAACTCCCCTTCTCATGCTCAAACAGCAACATCACACACTAAAGAGAGATGAACATGTTCAAGGGTTAGTTCACCCATGCACACTATACTGTCCATGTGTCATTCATGATTCGGATCGCCAATGTCACGTGATTTCAGCATTTTGACACGCGATCCGAATCATGAATCAATACGCTGATTCATAACCGTTTGAATCTTTATTTGAGGATTGAAAACAAACCAGGAAGAGAAGACAATGCTGAATAAAGTCGTAGTTTTTGTTATTTTTGGACCCAAATGTATTTCTGATGCTTCAAGAGACTCTAATTAACCCACTGATGTCTCATATGGACTACTGTGATTTATTCCCTTTCTGGACATGGACAGTATAGTGTGCATACACTTGCATACGCTCTCAGACTAAATATAAAATATCTTAAACTGTGTGTGAAGATGAACGGAGGTCTTACGGGTGTGGAACGACATTAGGGGAAGCAGTTAATGACATACATTTCATTTTTGGGTGAACTAACCCTTTAAAAAGCAGAAAAGGTCACACACACACACGCACCTCTTTGGTTCTGCGCTGGAGGCGGAGCTGGAGCTGGAGCCGGAGCCGTGTGCGTTGGCCGTGTGTTGGTTCTGGTTCTGGGCTGCAGGTGGCGGTGTGGAGCTGAACAAGAACCCGCTGATGAACCTCCAGACGGCCAATAGCGGGTAGAGCAGCGAGCCAAGCATGGCCCAGACTCCGCCTTCTGTAGACGAGCTCACCACAGTGTTGGACGGCCGGCTGGACTGCTGCAGGGACCAATCACAGGAAGAGCATTCATGTCGTGTGACTAAACCATCTGATATGTGGGCTGTGAAACTATGACCATTTAATTCACTAAATAAAACCGCTGAGTAGCAGAAAAGCTGTGAATCACTGAAACAGACCATCCCAGTGTGTCTGTCTTGTTTTCCAGTACAATTATATAAAAATTAATAAATCAAAACACATTTACTGGAAAATGACTGAAGATATGAATGGCCAGATGTACTAACTGCTGTTAAAAATCTACTGACAGGATTTAATGAAGACACGCAGTGAGAAGTTAGTGCTGAAAAGGAGTGTGATTGTATGTGTGTGTGTTTGTGAGTGTGTGTGAGTGTGAGTGTAAGTGTTTGTGAGTCTGTGTGAGTGCGATTGTATGTGTGTGTGTGTTTGTAAGTAAGTGTGATTGTATGCATGTATTTGTGGGAGTGTGTGATTGTGAGTGCGATTGTATGTGTGTGCTTGCGAGTCAGTGAGTGAGTGTGATTGTATGCATGTATTGTGTGTGATTGTGAGTGCGATTGTATGCGTGTGTGTTTGTGAGTGTGATTGTATGCGTGTGTGTTTGTGAGTGTGATTGTATGCATGTATGTGTGGGTGTGTGTGTTTGTGAGCCTGCGATTGTACGTGTGTGTGTGATTGTATGCGTGTGTGTTTGTGAGTGTGTGATTGTATGTGTGTGTGTTTGTTTGTGAGTGTGCTTGTATGCATGGGTGTGTGGGTGTGTGTGTTTGTGAGTGTGCGATTGTATGTGTGTGTGTGATTGTATGCGTGTGTGTTTGTGAGTGTGCGACTGCATGTGTGGGTGTGAGTGTGATTGTGATTGTATGTGTGTGTGTTTGTGAGTGTGTGATTGTATGCGTGTGTGTTTGTTTGTGAGTGTGCTTGTATGCATGGGTGTGTGTGTTTGTGAGTGTGTGAGTGTGATTGTATGCATGTATGTGTGCTTGTTTGTGTTTGTGAGTGTGCGACTGCATGTGTGGGTGTGAGTGTGATTGTATGTGTGTGTGTTTGTGAGTGTGTGATTGTATGTGTGTGTGTTTGTTTGTGAGTGTGCTTGTATGCATGGGTGTGTGTGTTTGTGAGTGTGATTGTATGCATGTATGTGTGCTTGTTTGTGTTTGTGAGTGTGCGACTGCATGTGTGGGTGTGAGTGTGATTGTATGTGTGTGTGTTTGTGAGTGTGTGATTGTATGTGTGTGTGTTTGTTTGTGAGTGTGCTTGTATGCATGGGTGTGTGTGTTTGTGAGTGTGATTGTATGCATGTATGTGTGCTTGTTTGTGTTTGTGAGTGTGCGATTGTATGCGTGTGTCTTTGCGGGATTGTACGTGTATGCGTGTTTGTCTGTGAGTGTGCGATTGTATGCATGGATGTGTGGGTGAGTGTGTGTGTTCAAGTTTTTCTATCCCGGTGGGGACTTCACCTTGAATGCACACACTCATGGGGATTTGTTTCAATGTGGGGACATACATTGGGGAAACCAGCTTATAAATCATACAGAATAATTTTTTTTTGGAAATGTAGAAATGCAGAAAGATTTGTGTGATGAGTAGGTTTAGGGGAAGGGGGTAGATAGAGTGAGAGAGTGTGTGTGTGTCTGCGCGCATGTCTGTATGTGTTAGATAGTTTGAGTGCGAGTGTGAGTGTGCGTGTCTGCGCGCGTGTCTGTGTGTATATGTATGTATGAGAGTGTGTGTGAGTTTGTGTGTGTGTGTCTCACAGGCAGCAGGACGACGGAGGCACTGGGCGCGAGCTCCAGCTCCAGCAGAGATTTCTCCAGATCTTCAGTTGTGAACTCTCTTCTGGGAAACATGGTGGCCAGCGAGAACTGACCGTATCTGTTCCCGACCTCCTGCAGAACACACAACATTCATGACGTTACACGACTCGGTTATGAACATCTGCCGAGAGTTTAACACCTGCAGTGGCAAGCAAACACCAAACACAAAATTTGACTGTGCTATGTTACACCGATAAACTTTTATATTTCACCTTTGTTTCTGATTACGCCATTCACAATGAATTATGGGACGAGAGTTCAATCCAGAGCCAAAGTGCAATAAGTATCAAATTATCAAATGTACTTTTCAAGTTGTATTGTTTTAAAGTATTAAAAAACATCTCAAAGGAGGAAAAATACTCGCGTTGGATAAATAAATGTAAATGAAAATACTTCTGTCAGGAAATGAGAAGAAGAGTGTGTGTGTGTTGGGGAGAGTTTGAGTGTATGTGTGTGTGGGAGAATTCGAGTGTGTGTGTGTGTGAGCGTGTGTGTCAGCGAGTTTAAGCGTGTGTAAGAGAGAGAATGAGTGTGTGTGTGTGTGATTGTGAGTATGTGTGAGAGATTGTGAGAGTGTGCGTGTTTTTGTGACACATCAGGACACAAATGTGTATGATGACATGGGTATGACAGAAGAAGGTGACTTATGAGGACATTACCCATGACCCCATTTTTCAAAAGGGTTATAAATCATACAGGAAGTAAAAATCCAGAAGAGACCCTGTAAATCATCAGAGTCACAGGACGTACAACACACAACACAGACGGTCACAGGTAAAACTACACAGACCGACCTGAGCGGCGAAGCGTCGGGCTTCCTGCAGAAGCGTCTCTGAGGGAAACTGGTTGGTGAAGGACGAGCCGTCAGGCAGACGGAACTGAATCCTGGCGATCGCACTGAGACAACCAGAGAGAAACATCATCAAAACACACACGCTGATCATCACACACACCCTGTTACACTGCAAAAACAATGTTCTTGTCTGTTTTCTAGGGCTGGTCAGAAAACTATTTTTTGAGCTTCGAAACGACCAACAGCAATATCAAGAGATGCATTCTACTTGACATTTCATGAAATTTCATCATTTTGAATTGAAAATATGACATTATTTATGTAAATCATAACTAAATTGTGACTAGAAAGGTTTTGCATTTTTACATATTAGGCAGACGAAAAATAAGAGTGAATGTGTGCATATAAATGTAAATATATTTATGCATTTTATTTCTGGAAAAAATCCTCCGATGATGCAAATTTTTGGCCACTGGCAAAAGACTACAGCCAGCAGAGGGAGCCATTTCCGCATGTTTTCAACTCGCACATGGGGAGTGGGGTCGCACTCACAGCTCAGCTCGCAGCCTCAGGCGTTCATGTAAACAGAGCAGTGCGGAGCAAAGTGAGTGTTTCAACTTCTCAAATTAATGACTATGAAAGACTGAACACGCGCTGAGAACGACTGCCGCGAGCGCAGACGCGTTTACCTCAGCTCTCATCACGATGAGTGTAATCTGACTCCTGCAGCGTTTGTGCTGAGACTCCCTCAGCGGCTAAATCACATTATATTGAACAGACACGTTCAGTTTTTAATAGTAGTGTCTGTTCTCTAACTGAACTGATTTTATGAAAATGAACGCGGTGGTGGGAAAGTGATCCAGTAGCGGTGGCTTTGGGAGTGGCCTCGTAGGGCAGCAATGCATTCTGGGATTTGTTGTCTGTTCCCCATGAGACAAAAATACATTTTCTGTCTTTTCTTAGTCTAGAAGGCACCAAATTCAAAAATAATTTCACATTTCTACTACATTAATGACCCAGTTTAAATTCATCGTCCAAGTGCTGAAGTACCCCTTTAAACAAATCAATAAGACCAATACACCCCCCCCCCAATTCCCTACGCAAAAAGAAAGCTCTTTTTAAGTGAGGTTACCTTCTCTCTCGCTGTGTGGCGTCTCTCTTGGCCTCGTGTTCAACGGCTCTGGCTTGCAGTGCTGCTAGTCTGTTGGCCTCTGCGTCCTGCTGGTTCTGAGCGTAACGGGCCGCTCTGTCTGCACGGTCCTGTGGATCAAAGAGTGTGTGATGATGTGTGTGTATAGAACAGGGCGATCAACAGCACAACTCGTGTAGGAACTAGACCTCCTAGTGGACCGATGACACTGTGACCTTGAACACGAGTGACCTTAGTGTATTCCTCTAAAAGCATTAGGACACGTGGGGTCGTGTTGAACAGCTTCACATCCCTTCACACATCACTGTATAATAGGGTGGGGTTCAAACACTGATTTCTCAATTCTCTCATTTTGATGAACCGATAGAGGATGGATCTTTACATATAGTGCATATATTGATAAATATATGCACTGTTATACATTCATTGTATTGTATTTTTTACTAAACCAGTAATGTTTTATGTATGTTTGTATAAATCCATCATTAATGTTTATATTTCAAAAAACAAACTGGAGTAGATACAATCAGATTCAATTGCACCTTATATTCCATCATGAACACTTTCCTGCCATTTTTAACCCCCCACAATTATTAGAGATAGATTAGATTCTCGGTGTAAGCGCTCTTTTCATTTTTGAAAAAGTTTTTAAATCAGACCATGTTGGCAAAAAAAGTTTTGGATTTCATGTCCATAAGACGAAAGCATTTTCATTATCCCAGTCAACAAATTTGATGGTAAGATGCCAAAGCGACTCTCTTGAATCTCTGAAATGCTGACATATTGACACTAGGGTTGCCACCCGTCCCTTGAAATACGGAATCGTCCCGTATTTTCAGGAAAAATGACGCGTCCCGTATCAAAGCAATACGGGACGCGATTTGTCCCGTATTTTGCATAGGTCCACCCGCATTGTGTGAAGACACGTCCTATTCTGCCCCTAATTGGGTCGCTGCCGTCGTTGGTTTGTTTGATTGGTTTGTTTCAGGTTCACGGGCCGTGAATCACGGCCAATCAGAGTAAGAAGAGGTATAGGTTCTTTTCTATATGGGCAGAATCCATTTGAAACGATGGCGGAGGCAGGTCCAAATACCTCCCCGCGTCCAGCTGTAAAAGTTTCAGAGCAGAAACGCAAGCGGATGCAGAGGTACAGACGAGAGTGGGAAGAAATAAATATTTGGCTGGAAAGTTCTTCATACCTCAAGCATCTCCTCAGGCAGACAGTTATGTTTTTTTTTTTTTTTTATCACCTCAATTTTTTGATTGATAACGTTAGATTTCATAAATACTGCCTATTAAGAAATAATGTTAATAATGTAGGCTACATTAATGATGTTATGGTATGATTTGTTTATTAAGGTTAAGTTGTACAGTCAGACACAAGCATTACTTTAATAAGAGATAAGATATATATATATATATATATATATTTACATACATATATTTAATCAAAATAGGATCTTTTAGGAATAAAATAAACAACTATTTGTTATGCTTAACAAATTTAAATAATTGCATCACCCAATACTATAGAATTAACAATAGACTATAAAAACGGAATACATAAATATATTTACTTAACTTACCAAAAATAAAAATGTTGTTTAGTGTTTTATTAAAATAAGAAATGATTGTAGATATTATATCATTTACAGTTATTTAGGTGTGGTTTCACTGTTTGGATGGTGTTACTGCAAACAATGACAAATATTTTAGTCAAAATCTTTGTTCACAACACTACAAAATTACTCGAGTTAATTTGCAATTTCTTATCCTACTCCCCTAGGTTACAGCAGTTGAGTTTGTTTTTCATTGTCATAGCTGTGTATTATACTGAGTGCATCTGTTCACACTGATTTCAATAGCAGATATCCTATTATAATGTCCATTGGTATCAATCTTAATATATATATATATATATACAAATTAGGTTTTAAGTTATGATATACGACCACTGCACTGCCACACCATCGGGACTGTGGTCATCGTGGCCCCGAGGGGTGTGGCCACCGCTGCGGCAGGCGTCCCTTATTTTTCTGTATTAAGGGTGGCAACCCTAATTGACACCAAACTTTACATGGGTCGTTGTCACCTCTCTCTGAACACACTACATCAATTTTGCAACAGTTCCACCTATTGGTTAAAAGTGATAAAGTGGCATTACTAGTGTACGAATTTATGATTTTTCAGCCATTTTGCCGGAGATCATCTTAATATGTCTTTAATCGCTCATTGTTGCAGTTGGTCTAATGTAGGGCTGTGTAAAAATATCGATTCATCAATGCAATGCAATTGTTTGTTTCTCAATTCAATATCGATTCATCAAATCCTATGAATCGATTCAGCCCACCGGCGGCGCTGTGGGCAACACTCTAGTGAGAGCGTTCAGTGCTGTACAAGACGCGCTTTACCAAAACAGCAGCTGCACTCCGTTCAAGCCTGCACCACTAGCGTTAAAAGCCGACGTTTGGGCTCATTTTGGATCAGCTTCTCAGTTGTTCAGTGTTATTGCACCACAGAATCAACACCGGCCGCATTGGCGACATGCGTTCATCTAGCGGCAGCGCGCGCGGTCACATAGATCCAGAGGTGGTAAAATTACTCAAAAGTTATACTCGAGTGAAAGTATATATACCTAAATAAAAAAATACTCCAGTAAAAGTAGAAAGTCCTCCATTCAAACATCACTTGAGTAAAAGTACAGAAGTATCCGATTTAAAACGTACTCAAGTACCGAAAGTAAAAAGTAAATATTCAAATTACCTGTAAATATCAATAATTAAGCAGATAAAATATTTTGGGACTGATATGCAATGCTTTAATTGAACAAATGATAAGATTAGATACTGCAATTAAGAATTTGTTAGATTTGCAATTAATAGGAGACAATGAAGCACCTTAACGCAGTATAGGGGTTAAACTTAAAATAGACATGTTCCATAACATTAGCTCCATAAAACAGATGAGGAGCAAGATACTATAAACTAATTCAAAATTAATTCAAAAGCCATAACCACAATGACATATTACGTAACAATTAGTTAATAGTCATGTGCATCAACTAACGTCATAATATAATTTTGCCAATTGTTATGATTAATGATTAATTAAACAGACAACTGAGAGTCGGAATGCATGGCTTTGAATACATGAATTTACATTATTAGTTAATGTAATATGTTATTACGGAATTAATGATGTCATATTTAATTAATAGCAATTCATATATTACTTAATCTATTAATCATAGAGAATGTTCATTAGTTGCTGATGCAGTAATCATTAATAAATGGTTTAGTTCTTCATTAGTAATACATTAACTCATGATTATCTGTGCATTAGTTAGGCATGAATTATAATAGTGCACCTGTATTGTAAAATGTTACCGATGTTTTCATAGTAAATTGTGTGCCGCAAAATAAAAAAGTTGGGGAAACACTGAGCTAACGTTAGTGTGGCAAACCTGACTTGTCAGCTTTTCCAAGTCTATACCCGACTGGATCATCCATGACCGACCAGACCGGTTTGGAAATCAAGTGTAATAAATACTTAATACTTGGAGCGGGCATAGGGAAATGTAAACTGGAAAAAGTAAACTTTGCCTTTAATATTGTAGTGGAGGAAGAGTAAAATTAGATGCAAATAAAATATACTCAAGTAAAGTACAGATCCCCCAAAAAAATACTTAAGTAAAGTATCAAAGTATTTTTACTTGATTACTTACCACCCCTGCATAGATCACGGCGCTCTCAATAGTTGTAAAACAAACCAGCGCTCTCAAAACATTTGAATGGCTTAAGTGGACAGACAACAGCTTCACTTCACTATATAGTTAATTGCTTTTGAATCTGTGTAATGATGTAATATTATAATACCAATGCACTTCGTTTTATGAGTATGCACATTTTGTGCTTCTGTTTACATTTCTTTTATAACTTGAATGTATAGGAAGAAAGAAATATACTTTCTACTACCTTTAGAGGTATTAATAAAGCACCTGTTTGTTACAGGTGTGGTTTGTATTCAACACGTACAATATTGTACAATTTATTCTGCTAAATAAACAATGACAGGAAACATGCTGGGGTCAATTTGTTCTTAAACATTGATAATACTGCACACATTATTTAAAAATATACTCAGGTATTTAATTACTTGTGTATTTACTTATTAATGAATCGATAGCGAAGCTAATAAATCAAAATCGAAATCAAATCGAAGCCTCAAGAATCGAAATCGAATTGTGAAATTCCTAACAATACCCAGCCCTAGTCTAATGTTCCCAGCCTTCTTTGTGCTTGGCCCCTTAATTGCTGCTTGCAGCTACATTTATTATTTATAATTGCATTATGTGCAATTTAAAGGTGCACTATGCAACTTTCCGTCCACTGGACGGCGCCTATTCAAAACAAAGGCGTAGTTTGATGACGCAAAGTTTGAGGGTAGCATCTTGGGACATGTGGTTTTCACATCACAGCCGGTGGAAAATAGGACTCACGTTTTTCCATCACGTTCATGGATGCGGATATTAACGTTACTGTAGTGTAAAGCAGAGCAGGACCGAGTGTTGTGGACCTGAACACGGCTGCTGGAGCTATTATTAAACAAATACCCGCCTCGCAAATACCGGGACTTTTATTATGACAGGACGGGACCCATTCGCGCTTGCACAGATCCGCTCTTCCGGTTATGATTATGAGGTAAAGGAGCTCTGTTTATCATATTAGATACATTTAAGTGTGTTGAAAATGATGTTATGACGTTACTCCGTGCGTTCACTTGTTCACACTGCTAAGAGTAAAGCGCTCCTGCCAAGTAAAACCCAAAACTGAGGGTAGCGAAGATATGACGCAATTGACAGGCGACTTCCTCAAACGCTATGCTGACACCTCCCGGTCCTTAGTTAAAATAGAAATTTTCTCACAATTTACAAATAGTTGGAAACATTTGTACTCAACTGAATAAAATATTTAACACTGGCCTAGTGGTTTTTGGATATTTTACTGCAAAAATACTACATAGTGCACCTTTAAATGTTTGTATACAACTCAGTTGATTTGAACAAGTGTTTTTCCTTGAGAACATGTACTGTCCTCCTGATATATATCCAAATGAATCCAATCGCAAGTGTGTGTGAATCGAAATGTATAATGTGTCCATGCCCAGCCCTACTGTACAACTCGAGCCCTCACTGCTTCATTATGAAATCAAATGAGAAACATCACTGATCTGACGTGATACCAGAGCGATCTGCTGCTTGACTCGTTCTCTGGCCGCTTTCTCCTCCGCCTTCTCTCGATTCCTCTCCTCCAGGAGGCGTTTGGTTTTATCGTCCTCCTGCTTCTTTTTGTAGTCCAGTATCTCCTTCCCCATCTTACGCCTCTCCACCTCCTTCTTCAGCTCATTCTGTCCATGTGAGAGAAAAATACACAGACGTGGCGTCAATCACGTCATTCAACTTTCAATGGACGTTCAGAGCATGTGAGAGTTACCTCTTCTTCCGCTTTCTTTTTCTGCTCACGTCTTTCCTCCAGCTTCTTTGTTAACCTATGTGAGAAATTTAATGAAAGCAGGAGATTAAAATGCATTTCTTAAAAAGAAAACACGTCGCCATTCTGTGTGTTGAGTTTATATTCTGGGCTCATCTGCTCGCCCTGTATCTTGTATGCATCATCAATGAGCTGTATGCTCAATTTGATCAATGTAGTACATTTAGTACATCAAGTCACTTTAAGTGTTTCCTGGTCTAAACCAGGAGGCCGAACTATGAACTGATCTGAGCTTATGCACCTCAGTTTGAGTGAAAAAAGATCACAAAAGCTTATCGATCTCAACAACAAAACTGGGGTGCACAAGCTCAGATCAGTGAGTCCTACGATTCATCAGTTCCAAAACAAAGGGAAAACCGGTGCTAATTGAAAGAAAGCTGATACAAAAAATATTGAATAAAATATTTGGCAATAACAAAGCATAACGAGAGATTTCTAAGCAGTTTTTTGTATGGCCGGTCATTTTTGACCGTAACAAGGAACATTTTTTACATTATTTTGTCTGAGAATGGGTAAATTTACCAGAATGAAGAAAAACGCCAGCAAAATTGGTGTTTTTTTTACTGTGAACTCAAACAGAACCTCCTGAAGTTTGGATTTTTTCCCTTTAGATACTTGATGGTGTGTTCAGGAGCATTGTTGGAGCGTTGCTATTGTGAGGAACTGAAAACCACTGACCAACACACACCTGCTCTAAAGTCAATAGTGCAGTATTTCTGTGTTATTTAAAGGGTGTGATAGTAATATGAGCCTATAGGCGGTGCATACACACAAATATTAAATATGAACGGATTCCTCTCTGGAGAAGCATTCAGTCTCTCCTCCTGTAATTAGTGAATCCGCTGGTGTGAGCACAACTGGCTTTTAAAGGGAAAGGGAGATGAGACCCTGATTGGTTTATTGCACACTACCCCCAAAACACACCCATGACCTCATTTTTATTTACTGACAGTGTCCAAAACAGCTGCAGGAAGTAAAGGAAATTGATTTTTTTAAAGGGGCGGTGAAATGCTGTTTCATGCATACTGAGCTTTACACTGTTAAAGACTTGGATTCCCATCCTAAACATAGACAAAGTTTCAAAAACTAATGTTGGACGTTTGATGGAGTATTTCTGTGTCAAAAATACTCCTTCCGGTTTCTCACAAGTTTCTGAGAGTTTTTTTCGAGTATGGGTCTACTTGACGTTAATAGAATGGAAGGTCCTTGTATGGGCCGTACGGGCTCTTCTCCCGGAAGGGCGCGCGCGCGAGTGACTGGAGCGAGAGAGAGGAAATGCACGCCGTAAACACTCTCAGGTGCAGATCCAGTCCTCCGTGAACACTTATGTCGCGCGCCGCGCTCCACTTTATTCCTACGGGTGACGTCGAGCGACTTCAACGCTTCAGCACAGCATTCCGGGAAGGCAGCGCTGCATTTGAACCGATTTGAACGCAGAAATAACGGAAAGCTTCAAGACATCGCTTCAGTCGCGTCTCAAAGTGGATTTCCACGCCACTGCTGTAACAGGACTTCACCAAATCATACCAAAGAAGTGTGTTTCTGACGGAGCGGTCCCAGCGATAAAGGTTCGGTCCTGCTTTGGAAGCAGCCGGTGAGTAAATCTGCTTCAAATGTCTCTGCTATTGGCGTCACGTGAGTAAACATCAGTAAACGACACGATCGCGTGCTTCGTCATTCAAATGCGCTAACGGACTCCATTGCTGTTCTGTATAACACTAGTCTGACTCTGATGTGCAAAACCGTTTTGCTTGCTACTGCTAAGGTCTAGTCGCATACAATATTCCATAAACCGAATCATGTCCTCATAAACTACGAGTAAAGACACAGAAATGTTGACAGGCCACTAAATACAGTCCATACCACAGAGACGGACGTCCTGCTGCTGCTGTTTCTCCTGTTCAGTTTATTTCTGCCTCAGATTTGATTGTGGATAATTATCTGTATTAGCTGAGATAGCCATGGGTTTCTCCACGCTTGAGGACGTCACCGCTTTGTGCGCATTCGTCATTCTTTACTCCGCCCACACGATACGCCTCCAGGCGCTCGGTTTTTTCCGGAAAGACTCGGAACAGCCCATATTTCTTTTATAAATATAATAAAACTAAAGACTTTTCAGAGATATGAAGGATGCAATACTACTCTATAGGTACTCAAGATTGACATGAGATTGACTGAAACTGAGTGTTTCACCCCCCCTTTAATGTATAACAGAACACTGAAGCAAGTGACATTACATGCATTCACAGCCATTTTATACTTGTTTTTCATTTGAGAGTGCTCTCAAGCAAATCTGTTATTTTGTGTTTGTTTTCATGCACTGTCTACTTCCCCTTCACATTTGTTCAAATTTCCACAGAAACATGCTAATTGGTGATTCAAAAGACAAAAACCTATGTTTATTGGTGGAGTATATAGATCGTTTAGACCAATCTGGGCACGGGGGTGGGACTAAGCACCAACAATCGCTCCTGTTTTGAACAAACCGCATGGGTTTCTTTGACGAATCAATACTGTTCAAACCGTGATGATCAAATATTACTGAAAAGCAGGGAATCGCCTCTTTATGACTTAAAGACTTTATTTTTAGCTTTGAGCTCCTCTCTCTGTCTTTAAGGGTTAACTAGCATTTTCAGTAAAAAGGAAAATTAATCAGAGCACAAAATAAGGGTTAATTTTTTTCACACAATCCCTCCCATATTGACATGCAAACTGTCCGCTTCACATGTACATCAGGCGGGCTCTCGCTGTCTAACTAGTCCAGAATAAGCTGAATTCATGCTGACATTTGAACAGAAGATGTATTTCTCTGACTGAAGCTCCACTCACCTCTCCACTCTGGCGTCTAAGGGCTCGTCTGGCTGAGACTTGTTCTCTGAAGTCAGGCTTTTATCTTCACCCGGAGTCACATAACCTGACGCTCCCTCTTCCTCCATTGGCACAGACAGAGATTCTGGGGACACAGAAGGATTAGACCGATGCTCAACGAAACAGGCGTCACCAAAACAGCAATGAAACCGAAATATGCAAATCTCTGTCCTAAATCATCAGTGCATGTCTGAAACACAGCTGAACCAACACGAGACGCTAAAAAAACAACAGATGTACACTGCAAAAAATGCTTTTCTTAAGTAGTATTTTTGTTTTGTTTCTAGTCCAAACATCTAAAAAAAATTAAACAAGAAGTATTTACTAGACAAGCAAAACCAATTGTCTTGTTATAGGAAAAAATAACTCAAAATGAAGAGTTTTTGCTTAAAATAAGCTAAATAATCTGCCAATGGGGTAAGCAAAATAATCTTAATTCAAACAGAAAACAATAATTTTTCTTACCCCATTGGTTACCCCAAAAACTCTCTTAATTTTGAGTTATATTTTCCCAAAACAAGACAATAATTTTTACTTGTCTAGTAAACGTTTCTTAATGTAAGAATTTGTAGATATTTTGACTAGAAACAAGACAAAAATACTAAGTAAGAAAAGCATTTTTCGCAGTGTTAGCAAACTATCATCCAGTCAATCAGAGGCGCGTCACCTTTAGTGTTGGCGTTAGAGGAAGTGACGTTCAGAGAGTCCGGTGGCTCACGGACGGGCAGCGTCTGATCGGGTCTCTCTGTGTCCATCTCTGCGCCTTCAGTCTGCTGCGTGTGCATCTGTACAGAAGGGTTTGTTAGCATGTGTGTGTCTAACCTGACAGAACTCTGAGGCTAAAGCCGGGTGCACACTGTGCGATTTTGGCCACGATTTGGCCGTTTGAGACAAATTTAGCAAATCCTAAAAGATTCCTCAGATCCTAGGCTAAAATCTGACGTCTTTGGTCGTTAGTTTGACATGTTCACCGGCAGCCGATTAATGAGCGCTGCGATCAAATTTGACCTCAGACGAAATTCTGGCAGTGTCAGAAGATTTGCCGCACAATTCTGCAGTGTGACTTCTCCTACAATGACAGTCAAATATCTCGGTTTTTCAAGACAAACTATGACCAAAACGAGAGCTAGAGATTTCGTTGTAGCCAGCATTTCAGTCCCGCGTGTAATGCAGCTCACCGTCACCGAACGCGTCATTCATTGATGATATAAAACTCCGGACGAGTTTTCTTGTGCGCGTCCGTTTTTAGCGCGTCTTCACTATCGTGCAGTCTGACATTAATGCCAACTTACAGTGTGGCATGGCTTACATCGGGGATCATGTTCGTACAGTCTGACAAGGGACATTCGCAAAGGATTTTGAAAAATCGCACAGTGTGCTGGACCCATAAGTCTACATTAAAGTCACACTGCAAAAAATGCTTTTCTTATGTAGGATTTTTGTCTTGTTTCTAGTCCAAACATCTAAAAATTCTTAAAACAAGAAGTATTTACTAGACAAGCAAAAGTAATCGTCTTGTTTTGGGGAAAAATAACTCAAAATTAAGAGAGTTTTTGCTTAAAATAAGATAAATAATATGCCAATGGGGTAAACAAAATAATATTAATTCAAACAGAAAACAAGATTATTTTTCTTAAGGCGGGCGTACACTGTGCGAATTCGGACACTCGGGAGGTCGTGAGATATTGCAGAGGCAATATTGCAGATTGATCATCGCATCAAATCAGCTGGTACACGGCACGACTGTTTGCACCGCGAGCTGGCCACGATCACACAAGCAGACACCGGAGCTTTCAATGTTGGTGCTATAGCTTCAGATACAAAAACTAAAGAAAACGTGTGCAAATGATTTGTTGAAAAGAAGAGAACAGTAGCCATTCCTTTCAACCAAAACAACCAGAGTGAGAGAGAAGGGTGCACGTGAGTGTGTGTGTGTGTGTGTGTGTGTGTGTGAACGCTGTATGTTTGCAGCCACTGAGCTAGTAATAATAGATTGAGCCTGACGTGCTTGTGCATGATTTGGCAATAGGGGACAGTCATAACTGGTAAAAATCGGGCCGACTCCCCAAACTTT
Organism: Pseudorasbora parva; assembly: GCF_024679245.1. NCBI lineage: Eukaryota > Metazoa > Chordata > Actinopteri > Cypriniformes > Gobionidae > Pseudorasbora > Pseudorasbora parva. Next base: position 49,990,817 of record NC_090176.1, read on the forward strand.
TTAAACATGTTTAAAAATTATCGTAAGGTCGGGAGGTGCTCTTAACGTGCTCGGCTCCTCTCGTATTTCCTCTCACACGCTGCGGGCCCTGACCATACAAGCATCCACGAAGTCCACGCGATTCCTCCCGAGAAAAAAAAATCGTCTGCAAGTTCTTTTCAACCTTCCTAATATATTTTTTAAGACTCTTGTGATGATAAATCGACTTACAATAGGTTGAATGACACGTCTGCCATAGCCTGATGGGGTCTGTATCGTTTTTAAACTTCGGGTTTCGGGTAGTAACCCGAGAACAAAAAGAACTACAAAATTCGACTGCTTTACGGCATATACGTCACTTCCACCAACACACACACTTCCTTACATTCGGACGTGCAAGCCCAACTTTGTTCGTCGGATAATATAGTCATGTCCGAAGCAGCACAGACAAATAAGAAAGAAAAGGTTTTGTTGGAGAAAAGCAATAAGAGGAAACGAAAAAGTGAACGGATTAAAGGCAGGACGAGGATCAACATGTGACCAGCGTTTGCTCGTCGGCGTGAGCTGAAGGAGGCGTGCCCGACCGATGCTGTCCTGCTTGTTATGGTGATTACCTTCCACTCAAACATTGAACTGAAGTATCATATAGATTCTGTAAAACGCTAACCAATTGACTACTATAATGACGCTGGCTTGTAAACGTGAGCATCGCGATTATTTGGCATTTGAAAAAAAAAAAACCCATGAAATTATATTCATATGACATGCTGAAACATATGCCACTGACTGTACCTGGGATGAAGACATTTCACACGCGCCGCCAGAAGAACTCTGAACTCCTCTTGCAGTGTTCAGGGGAACTGTTAGTGCTGCACCGACCCGCGACGCCACTTTTATGAAGTTATTTGGCCCGCCCCGCACCACTGTATATATTTTTACAACCCGCCGCGCACCCGCGACCATTAAACAGACATACGGGGTCCGCGGGTTATGAGACGACCGACGCATCACTAGTTCAGGGCTATCAGGGCTGTCATGTCAACAAATGCACGGGCGATGGCATCCCCTGTTGTAGGATGACAGATCTTACGACAGTAGTTGAGGACATTATTTTTTTCCAAACTGAAGGGGGACCCCGAGAGCAAAAGTAGCCAAGTGCGGCTTTAATCCGTCTCTTTTGTCCACTTTCAGCCACTTCTGTCCTGATTTTTTCGAGGGGAGGGTCAATAGGTGTATACATTTATGGGATTTTCAGATCTTTTGATCTAATGGATGAAATAAGCTCACTCAAGTGTACATATTAATGCGCTCGGAGGCGATCTAGTGTGTGTTAGAAATCAGGAATGGTGAGAGAACATTATTTGCACTGGTAAGTTTTTCATCTTCCAACCAAACTTGGGTCTCCAGCCGAGAGTTTAAAATCAATCTGGCTAGTGTGCTTCCCATAATGTTTGCGCGTTAGATTAGTAGGCAGAGAGTAGCGGGTCTTTTAGAGGCTGTTGCAGTGCAGCCTCAGCATTTGCAGTTGCAGTATTTGACCACAGGAGTGTCTACAAAAGCAATCTGGTCAAATGCTTTTTTGACTACCTCTGGAAGTGGACGAAAGTGGACAAGCTCAAAAACATTTCAGACCCCATTTACACCTGTATTTAGCGTCGTCTTGTGATCCAATTGACCAAAACGCATCTTAATACCAGGAGTAAACAGGGCGATTGATTCTGTTACGCTCCAGTTTATTACTGTGAACTTGTTTTGAACATTACTACAATAAGTCACACTCAGTTCACTGGCTAGTACACTATAAAGTACAACTAATATGTGACCCTGGACCACAAAGCCAGTCCTGCGTCTCACGGGTATATCTGTGGCAATAGCCAACAATACATCGTATGGGTCAAAATTATACATTTTTCTTTTATGCCAAAAATCATTAGGATATTAAGATCATGTTCCATGAAGATATTATGTAAATTTCCTACCATAAATATATCAAAAATGTATTTTTGTATGCATTGCTAAGGACTTCATTTGGACAAATTTAAAAGGAGATTCTCAATATTTAGATTTTTTAGCACCCTCAGATTCCAGATTTTCAGGTTGTTGAATCCTATCAAACCTAACATCAATGGAAAGCTTATTTATTCAGCTTTCATATGATGTATAAATCTCAAAAATTGACCATTATGACTGGTTTTGTGTTCCAGGGTCACATATGATGGCCAAACTAATGTTTTATCAAAGACAAATCTTCACCGTGTTACAAGTCTTTCAGTGCAAACAGGTTTCTTACCATCATTAGACAATATTTGCAGTTGTGTTTGCTCACCTGGGTGACTTTGTGGATCCTCCGTTTCAGCTCATCCGCCGTGACGCTGCCTGCGATGACCTCCAGAGGAATGCCGTTCTCTCCTATGAAGAAGCTGGAGGGGACGCACACGACCGGATCTGTGCAAGCTCAGAGTTAAGGTCCATCAAACAGACCTTTGATAAACCCATCTGATAAATCAGATCTGACTCTCTGTAGATGTGCCGCTAGTAGAGTAAACCAGCCTGACTCAAAAGTGGATTGGTCACGAGTTTCTTGTTTTGTTTCTTTTTTAAGCACCCAGTTCACATATGAATCTTGCTTGCAGTATGTATTTGCTATTGCATGATATTTAAGTAATCATTTGAAAGTTTAAACACTCATAATTCATCCTGTTAAATTGGACATAACATTAGGTGTATATATAACTTAGATGTGTCTCCTCGCCGATAAAACGTTAAAATCCCACCATTCCTTCCTACAGCAAAGGATACAGATCTGTGAGAACTGGACACATGTTTCACTGCAAGAACAAGAGAGACAGACAGAGACTGGAGTGACTGGAGGAAATCATTGAGACGATGCTGAGCTGATGCTTGTCAGTCTCACTCACCTCTCAGCGTCCACTCGAATCGCAACACAGCAGTTCTGAGCCGCATCCGACACACTGTCCGTCTCCCAACTGGACATCAGCTGAGAGGACTGATCGTCACTCCCTAGAGAAAGAGAGAGACAGATTAAACGACTGACTGACAGACAGTCAGAGAGATAGAATGACAGACAGATACAAACCTGATTTAAAAAAGTTGGGACTATACAAATTGTGAATAAAAACAGAATGCAATGATGTGGAAGTTTCAAATTTCTATATTTTATTCAAAATACAACATTAGGGCTGGGCGATATGGCCCCCCCCAAAAAATCCCTGATTTTTTCACCAAAAATTCGATTTACGATTTAAAACTATTTTTTCCCCCCTTCTACTTAAAATCAATCTGCAGACGACAAAGAAATTGTTCAAAACAAGTTTTAACTTTATTTTGTTTAGGTAAAATTAAATATTTGCGGCTTGGTAGAAGTGCCTACCTGGGGTGCAAAACTTTCAGCATGTGAATAATCCCCAACTATTCCACAGTATAAATGGGCACCATATCTTTTGCAATATACAGTATACATATCAAAGGTTTATGAATTGATATGCAGATAAAATTAACTTTTATTAACAACAGTAATGTGCAAAAAAAGTATAGGGAAAATTTAAATGTTATGCTCTTATTAAATATAGATTAGCATTGTTCTTCAATAGTCTCACACTGAACTGACTGACAGCTTCAGTGATTATGAAAGGAGCTCTTAACTTGTTTTCTGTGTAATTTAGTCACAATTTGAAGAAAAGTTTAGTTTTTCCTGAGACTGTGACTTCGTACTTTTCTCCATACATTAGGGAGTGAAAATCGCTAATAAATCAATACGTGCTCTTCTGCTGGTTATAGTGGTGGGCATTTCATATCTTTTTTTAAATAAAAATGCTACAAAATGGATTACACATTTAAAAAAAATAAACTAAAAAAAACATTCCACTATTTCTTTCACAAGACCCCCTTTAAACTTTTAGTTTTACAAACCATCACATTAAAAATAACATTACAATCGGATATTTAGAGCTTTGAAGTGCTGGAAATAAGTGTGAAGCTCTTGAAAACCATTGGAAAGTGCTTGAATTTCAATCTCAAAAGGTTGTACGAATCCTGAGATAAATAATGACAACAACAACATTAAATCCATGTGGTTTTACTACAGTAAATCATGGTGAATGTTGGTGATTTGTGACTGAAACCCCTGACCTTCGCTCAGCTCTGTTTGATCTGATATCTGTGGTTTATAACAGAATTGTGCGCCGACCGCTTCCACTAGATCACAGTAGCGATGGTGTGTTAATTTAAACTGTCTCTCACTGGATCACCAGCGCTGTGTATCGTGTCTGTCACGAGATTGGCCCGTGTGTGAGCTGGCGCTGCGTTCGTGTCAGCGCAGCTTTAAATGAGTAGGCTATAGCGCCTAGCGCGGTTCCGTTCAGACTTCAAACACACTTTGCAGCGGGGTATTGTTAATTGTTCTGTGAAAAACTGAATGGTGACGCTATCCTTGTTGTTTGTGTACCTCTGTGGCAAACGCGCGCGGGGAGTGCTGAGCCATTACGGGAGCCCAGAGGGGAGCGTCGGCGGATTTTAAAGAGAAAACCGATTTTCATTCACAAAAATCGTCGTAAACTAAAAACTCGAATTAATCCATAAAATCGATTTATCGCCCAGCCCATAGATGACAAATGTGTAAATTGAGAAAGTGTATCATTTTAAGGGAAAAATGTTGATTCTAAATTTCATGGCATCAACACATCTCAAAAAAGTTGTGACAAGGCCATGTTAACCACTGTGTGGCTTCCCCTCTTCTTTTTACAACAGTCTGCAAACGTCTGGAGAATGAGGAGACAAGTTGCTCAAGTTTAGGAATAGGAATGTTGTCTCATTCTTGTCTAATACAGGCTTCTAGTTGCTCAACTGTCTTAGGTCTTCTTTGTCGCATCTTCCTCTTTATGATGCGCCAAATGTTTTCTATGGGTGAAAGATCTGGACTGCAGGCTGGCCATTTCAGTGCCGGATCCTTCTTCTACACAGCCATGATGTTGTAATTGATGCAGTGTGTGGTCTGGTATTGTCATGTTGGAAAATGCAAGGTCTTCCCTGAAAGAGACGACGTCTGGATGGAGCTTCTGTTGTTCTAGAACTTAGATATACCTTCCAGCATTGATGGTGCCTTTCCAGATGTGTAAGCTGCCACACACACTCATGAACCCCACACCATCAGAGATCAGCTTCTGAACTGAGCGCTGAGAACAAAGTGAGTTGTCCTTGTCCTCTTTAGTCCGGATGACATGGTGTCCCAGTTTTCCAAAAAGAACTTTAAATTTTGATTCGTCTGACCACAGAACAGTTTTCCACTTTGCCACAGTCCATTTAAAATGAGCCTTGGCCCAGCGAAAACACCTGCGCTTCTGGATCATGTTTAGATATGGCTTCTTTTTTGACCTTTAGAGTTTTAGCCGGCGACGGCGAATGTCACGGTAGATTTTGTTCACCAATGTTTTCTGGAAGTATTCCTAAGCCCATGTTGTGATTTCCATTACAGTATCATTCCTGTATGTGATGCAGTGCCGTCTAAGGGCTGAAGATCACGGGCATCTAGTTTGGTTTTCCGGCCTTGACCCTTTAGCACAGAGATTGTTCCAGATTCTCTAAATCTTTGGAAGATATTATGCTCTGTAGATGATGATAACTTCTAACTCTTTGCAATTTTTCTCTGAGAAACTCTTTTCTGATATTGCTCCACTATTGTCGGCCGCAGCATTGGGGAATTGGTGATCCTCTGCCCATCTTGGCTTCTGAGAGACACTGCCACTCTGAGAGGATTTTCAGACTTTTTATACCCAATCATGCTCCCAATTGACCTCATAAGTTACAAATTGGTCCTCCAGCTGTTCCTTATGTTTAACTTTTCCGGCCTCTTATTGCTCCTTGTCCCAACTTTTTTGGAATGTGTACCAAAACTCATAAAAATCCAAAATGAGCCAATATTTGGCATGACATTTCAAAATGTCTCCCTTTCAACATTTGATATGTTATCTATATTATATTGTAAATACAATATAAGTTTATGAGATTTGTAAATTATTGCATTCCTTTTTTAGTCAGTGTCCCAACATTTTTGGAATCGTGTTTGTAGACAGACAGACAGACAGAAAGTTAGATAGACACAGACAGGCAGACAGACAGACAGACAGACAGTTAGATAGATAGATAGATAGATAGATAGATAGATAGATAGATAGATAGATAGATAGATAGACACAGACAGACAGACAGACAGACAGTTAGTTAGATAGACACAGACAGACAGACAGACAGACAGACAGACAGACAGATAGTTAGTTAGATAGATACAGACAGACAGACAGACAGACAGACAGAGAGAGACAGACAGACAGTTAGTTAGATAGACACAGACAGACAGAGAGAGAGACAGACATATGTGAAATCACATGATCGTCTCAGTCAGTTTGATAACATGATCCGGTCCTGACTGGACAAATCAACCCACTCTGCACTGAATACGAAAACAAAAGACGTTATTATGGTGAAGTATTATAACGACCAATTTCACACGGACACGATGTGTCAATATAAGCGCATATCTCAATAATACAAGCGCATATCTGACACATTAATCAGTGTCCCTCGTCATCTGTCATCGACTAATACTGTAAAACACAGTGAAGCGGTTAATGTTCGTGACGGAGATGGTGATGATGCTAGTCAGGTGAGTTAACGTTACCTGTAATCACAACCACAAACACACATTTGCGCTGTTTAGCTGACGCGATGGCCGCCGGGATCGAGCCCTCAAACCAGCGCATGATGAAGATGAGGATGATGAAGATCTGCTGCTGCTCCGACGACTCAACACCACTCGCAGCTGCCGGAAGCTGCCCTCAGTCAGAACACGGAAGCAGTTCAACCCAAAGAGCTCTGGGAAATTGAGTTTTTTTTTTTTTTTTTTTTTTTTACAGTCTATGATTTTTATAATTATAACAGGCATAAGTAACCCCAAAACTACAAATACAGTAAAAAAGACGCCAAATACATATATTTTACATAATACTGTTATTACTTTGTAATAAGCCAGATGGCTGCACATTCAATAAATAATAATTTAAAAAAACGTTATATTTAATAGGAAAATAAAACAAAAAACATAAAAGATGTACATTAATAATAATTTCAACTTTTGGCGTACACATTACTCAGTATGTCAGAATTTCGACATTTCATCTCGTAAATCTTACTTATTAGTATGTCATAATTTGAATGTTTAATTTCATAAATATTACTCAGTATGGCATAATTGTACCTTTATTTATTTATTTATTTAAGAACTAAACAAAAAACAAAAAAACAAGCGTGAGTAACTCCAAAACTCCAAAGACAGGAAAAAAGATAATGATAGTGATAATATTTTACATAATATATTTATTATCTACTTTGTAATAAGCCAGATGGCTGCGCAATGAATTTATAAAAAACAAAAAAAAACAAATCAAACAAAAACATAAAAGAATAAAGTAAGTGATTTTTGTGGATTTCCAGACTCATCACGTGACGGTGGTACGTCATTCTAAACAGAGAGCCAAGATGGCGGCTGACAGTGATGTGAGTTTATTTATCTCTGAATGCGCATCGTTATTATCTGCATCATGCCAATGTCATGTGTCATATGAATGCTCGCAGTTATTTGACAGGTGTCTGCGTTATTCGCTTCTTTAACTGTCACGGGTTTCTCTTTCAGCCCGAGTCTGAAGTTTTTGAAATCACTGATTTTACCACCGCATCGGAGTGGGAGAGGTACAGAAAAACACATATAAACATTAACATGTCCGCAGTAATCACACGTTTCTGCGGCTTCACATGCGGATTTATTAGTTAATGTGCACTAAAGTCATCTTGTGTTTGTGTGTTTAAGTGGAAACGAACCCTATTGCCGCCACATTAGATAAAACATCATGACTTGGTAAAACCATTGTAATATTGATTAAGTCGAAATTATGACATACTAAACAAGAATTATAAGATGGAAAGTCGAAATGATGATATACTAAGTCGTTATGAGATTTACAACTAATTAAAATAATTATGTAAATAGTTATTGTTGACCTGCAAGATCATTCAAATCTATTGTGGATTCATTTGACTTGTCACAATGTAGATTTTTCATGTCATAAACATGACTTAGTATGTTATAATTACAACTCTTGACATAAATATCACTCAGTATGTCATCATTTCAACTTTTTACGTAAATCTGACAACATAATTTCGATTTTACGTAATAAATAGAACTCAGTGTGACAATTTCAACTTTTCATGTTGTAAAAAATTATTTAGTATGTCATAATTTCTACGTTCCATGTCGTACATGATTGTGACACAAAAAGTATATTTTATGTCATAATTATGATTTACCTAAGCATGATTGTTTTTCTTATGTGGTGTCAATGGGCTTCCATACGTAGCAGCTTTGGTAACTGTGTCGTCATTTCATCCAGAATCACTGCAGATTTTCACAATTGATTTATTTGTGCCGCAAGAAACAAGCAACTGTATATTATGATTTGATTTTTAATGCAACACCAACATGAATTCAGACCACAGATGATGACACAAAGATCTGACGGTTTGCGGGTTTTTTCAGCAATATGAATATGAGCGCAGCCTGAATAATGAGCACGTATTGATGAGATTAAGCTCAAGTGTGTGTGTGTGTTTAGTGACAGATGATGGTAAACTCATCGTTAAAGCACCTGTTCACTTCAAAACCGAACCCTTCATTAAATTACGATCGATTCATTGACATGAAATGAAATCAACAGGAAGCTTTTTGTCCATTTGTCCATTATAACTTTTTTATTTTGTAATTGTTGCTTAAATGTTGTTTGCATTGTTGCTTGCATGTTGGTTCATTCATGGTCACTATTGATTGGTATTTATATGACGGCACAGTAACTGTTATGCATAACACATGGAAACATTTGAGCTATTCAACTGTGCATTTATTCAGCATTCATTGTATTATGCAAATGTAAATTTTCTCCATTTTACACTGAGGTTTTGTACTCGTGCATCTCTGTAGATTCATATCCAGGGTTGAGGAGGTGCTCAATGACTGGAAGCTGATTGGTTGTCGTTTTGGGAAACCACCGGAGAAGGTCATTACCCATGATTACCATCACACGACTGATATATGAAACGATATATGCAGAAGTTAACAGTGTTGATGCTAACAGGGCGAATACACCAGCTGCACCTGGGAAGAGACGTGTCAAGAGATTAACTTCGCGGATTTCAAGTTCTCCATTACACATCACTGTCTGAAACAGGAGTCAGCAGAGAGTGAAGGCAGGGATGAACCCGAGGAAGGTACGCTTGGCCTTTGATCTCGTCAGCTGACCTTTGACCTCTTCTGCGTGTGTTGAACGGTGTCTTCTGCTTTCAGATGCTTATCCGCTGGCCATGCAGGATCTGCTCTGCATGAACAATGACTTTCCTCCTCGAGCTCACTGTCTGGTCAGATGGTAAGAAGACCTAAAGGGATAGTTCACACACAAATTGTCATTTTGTCATCACTTTTCACTCCTGAAAGTCCGCACCAAGGTCCGAACCAAAGTTCAGGATCTGATACATTTGGTTAGTTTTAGTTTGGTTTCACACTGCAATTATGTGAGCGCACTAAAGAACTTTATATGACATGACATACTTGCGTCCTGTCGTCATTAGGGGTGGCCTCAAAATTATATCACGATATTTCAAGAATATTTGTGATAACGATACTTATGACGATATAGAAAAAAATACATGGAACAAAGTTTTATTGGTGATTGCAGCTGGTAGGCAGCAGCATTTATTAGTGCAAACAAAATGAAGGTCATCGTCCATCCTTTTCCAATAAGCTACTGTCATTGATGAGAGAATATTTAATTCAAAGTTTAAATCTATTGCCATTAGGTGGCAGCAGCAGCTTTATAGTCACACACAGCACAAGTCAAATGAAAGCAAAGTAGCCTTTGTAACAAGTTATTAGTGTTTTCACTGGCAATCTAAAGTAAAACTATAACAACATTTAAGTCATTTATGCCATGGTCTTTCTGAATATTCGATTCTGATTGGCTGGAAGGTGTGTAAAAAAACTGTTTAATGCACAGATAGTTCCAAGTCAGATGAATCATCGCTCTGTATACATTTTTTCATTATTGAAAAACACACACACACACACACTTACACACACACACACACACAAACACACACACACACACACACACACATACACGTCCCTCCCATACAGAGAGCAAAGATCGCGCTGTACATTCAGGAGAACAGAAACTTGTTATCAATGCCGCCCCACGACTTTAAACAATCAAATAGCTAAGCTACTGGATCACTACATTATATTTCTCACCAACAATAGGGTTACATTTCTATTTAAAGTAAAAAACGCATATCGTCATTGTTAAGAGAGGCGCTGAATAGACGCAGGCATGAATCTCTCTCTCTCTCTCTCTCTCTCTCTCTCTCTCTCTCTCTCTCTCTCTCTCTCTCTCTTGCTCTCTCTATAACTAATTCAAATAAATATTTGGATTAGGAGGCAAAGGAGGCAAAATGCTCGATCTAAGGAGCCGTAACTGATGAAAATAACTGTCAATGTTACCCTTCTGGTCAAATATTGCACTGCAAACATCAATAACCGCTTTAAGTTGTCATTGCTATATCAGTTCTCAACAGGGCTGACTTCTTGTAACCAAGTAGCTCCTTTTTAGGTACTAAATCGTCATCGGAGGCTGACATGCTGCTGTTACAGGTGTTGTTGTGCGCGCTAGGGAAAGTAAATGCACCATACGTAATCGTGTGATGATATGATGATGATATGACACTTTTTTATCATGTAAACATTTATACTGGTATTATATATTATGGATGGCATGATATGGCACACCCCTAGTCATCAATGTGGGCTGCATCTTGACATTGATTGGTTTAATAGGCAGAGTTTAGGTTTATTTTTGAGACGTGTTCAAGAGCAATGCAAGTGATCGCTCCGGCGCCTCCATGTAGCGATTGTTGTCTGATAATAGCCTATTTCAAATACAATTTATACAAAACAAAAAAAATCTACAAAACAAAACTTAATGAAGTGGTCAAAATCATTTCTGACCTCCTGTCTTCTGACATAATGCACCTCTTGTCACTTTTCATAATCAATATAGCCTAGATGAAATTTAGAAAAAGCACTATAATATTTAAACATAACAGTAAATGGTCTTAAAGTCCGAACCATACAGATAATGGTTTCACACTAGAAATGTTTGGTCCGGACCGAGACTACCTCATTTCGTCTGACCATCTGTCCGGATTGTGGTCCGGGGGAGGTTTCCTACCTGTAATTTTCATTCGGACCAAACCGAAAAGTCTGAAAATCCGGACCAAACAAGGTAGATGGGAAAAGACCCTTACTCTCCCTCAACCTGAATAAGTTTATTTGATCTAGTGAACACAAAATAATATATTTTAAAGAATGTTGGTAATCAAACAGTTGATGGATGATGGTATACTTCCATAGTAGGAAAAAAATACTATGGAAGTCAATGTGGTCCATCAACTGTTTGATATTTTGTGTTCAGCAAAGGAAACACATGTTTGTATCTGAGTGTGTGTCTGAATCCTTTCGTCTGATCCTGACGCATGTCACTGTTGTGTTGTAGGTTTGGTATGCGTGAGTTCGTGGTGATTTCTCCTGGAACAAACTGTGAAGCCATCGTCAGTGAGTCCAAGTGTAACCTGCTGCTGAGCTCTGTGTCCATCGCTCTGGCAAACACAGGCTGGTGAGTGAGCTTGAGTCCCAGCATGCTCCTGTATCTCTGATGAACACGTGCTTACTTCCACACCTGTCTGTATTGGCACATTTTGGAAAACATCCATCTCTTTGTCATTGTGAAATATGTTTTATAGGGCACATAACACACAGTTTCTGCCAGTCTCGTGTTAATCTTGAGCATCTTTAGAGTAGTACTGCATCCATCATATCTCCCAAGAGTCTTTAGTTTATCATATTTATAAAAAACACGATACGCTGTACCGATTCTCTCTGAAAACAGCCGAGCTCGTGGAGGCGTGCAATGGGCGGAGCTAAAGAGTCACAAGCACACACAACCTATGACACACACACACACAATACATCATGCCATTATCCCTGGATAACTTTCTATTCAATCTTCTTTGGTGTTGTTCAAATTAAATGGACGTATGTGTCGATTGCCAACAAAACACACACACTGATGCAGTTTCACTCACCACCTCCGGTTTCCACTCATGACCAGGAACAAACACACACACTTGAAGGAGTGTACACTGCAAAAAATGCTTTTCTTACTTAGTATTTTTGTCTTGTTTTTAGTCAAAATATCTAAAAAGTCTTACATTAAGAAACGTTTACTAGACAAGTCAAAATTATTGTCTTGTTTTTGGAATTAAGATTCTTTTGTTTACACCATTGTAAGATTATTTATCTTATTTTAAGCAAAAACTCTCTTCGTTTTGAGTTATTTTTCCCCAAAACAAGACAATTACTTTTGCTTGTCTAGTAAATACTTCTTGTTTTAAGAATTTTTAGATGTTGGACTAGAAACCAGACAAAAAAACTAAATAAAAAAAGTGTGTTTGGCACAGAAATACTCGTCATACGTCCTGTTTCTTTCTTTTTTTTGTCCATATTTATCATGAGAATCAACTCTTTAAGAGTGGAAATAAGTCAGACTGCATAAAATAACATTAGACCCCCCCCAACATATTAAAGGATCAGTTCACTTACATTTCCTGATAATTTACTCACCCCGATCTCATCCAACATGTTTATGTCTTTCTTTCTTCAGTCAAAAATAAATTAAGGGGAAAACATTCCAGGATTTTTCTCCATATAATGGACTTTATGGCCTTTTTAAGGCTTTGTGGATGTTCTGCATATTGCATTGTGTGATGTGTTGTAATGTGCGTAATATATTCACTGTAATTGTTCATATCATGACATGAGTTATGGGTGCTGAGAGATGCTTTGACGCTGTGTGATTAATTAAAAACAAGCATTTTCTTTATAAATGCAATTCCATCATTGCTGCAGTAAACAGCACTGCTGCTGTTCTGACATCAGGTGGCGCTGTTGAGCTGTTTTAGTGTCTGTGTTCACCAACTAGATCAACAGCAGAGCACAAGAACTAGTGCCAAAGTCCACCTGTGTTTAATCAGTTTATCCCTTACAACTCATCTTTAATAATGTTATATTTAAATGTTTTCTTTCCTGTGTAAATCTACATGTTTCTCCATGCCTTAAAATAACTTGAATGCTACACTGCAAAAAAATGCTTTTCTTACTTAGTATTTTTGTCTTGTTACTAGTCAAAATATATAAAAATTCTTACATTAAGAAACATTTACTAGACAAGTAAAAATTATTGTCTTGTTTTTGGGAAGAAATAACTTAAAACTAAGAGAGTTTTTGCTTAAAATAAGCTAAATAATCTGCCAATGGGGTAAGAAAAATAATCTTAATTCAAACAGAGCTGGGGTAAGCAAACATTATTTTGCTTTACCCCATTGGCTGATTATTTGGCTTATTTTATTATTTAGATATTTTTCCCGAAAAACAAGACCATTTCTTTTTCTTGTGTTGTAAATACTTCTTGTTTTAAGAATGTCTAGATGTTTGGACTAGAAACAAGACAAAAATACAAAGTAAGAAAAGTATTTTTTGCAGTATATACATTACTATATGTACCAGATTGTTCCTGTCCCTTATAAAAGGTGTTCTTGTGCTTATTGTGTTAAAATGCCCAAAGAGCATGATAGGAAAAAACCCTGCATGTGATATATTTACACGTCTCCTCTTTTTTGTTTTGTAGCCACGTGCCGCTGTTTGTACAGATCCAGCAGAAATGGAGGAGGATGTTCGCGGGCGAGTGTCAGGGGCCCGGCGTCCGCTCCGACTTTGAGATTGTGCATCTGCGCAAAGTGCCCAGCCAATACAACCACCTGTCCGGCCTGCTCGACATCTTCAAGAACAAGATTGTGAGTTCGGATGATAAGCGATTGCTCTCACGTGTTCAGGGCATGTTTACACCTGTAAAAAAATATGGACGTAGTGTCCGTGACGTCACGGATTCCGGTAAGCCATTCTGAAGCTTAAAGTAGAGACGAGCTGTCATCGTGAGCGTGTCATCGCGAGTCACTCCCGGATAACAGAAAATGGGCATAGAGGGGGGATGTGGGCGGAGCTTAGGTGACCCAATTACTATAGACGGCGGATTAATGGCTATCCACCTGTCACTCAAAGTGGCCACGCCCTTAATTATGCAGAACTTTAAGGCTTTATATAATGTAAACGAATAAGTTATAAAAAAATTCACCCACCTCACATTTGTCATGAAGGTCAAAATTAGCCCTATAAGCCAAAACCACAATTTGTTCCAGGCTGTAAACATGTTTTTTTCTGCTGTAAAGTTGAGAATTTTAACATGGAGCTCAATAAGATTTTGCTCCTTCTGGAGCCGCTCTAGTGCCCAGTTTAGGAATTGCAGTTTACATTACTTCCGTATTGGCTTCAAGAGAGATCGCGGGAGGTTGCCGCTTGGTTTACACACAGAGAACATGCTGATCAGATGTGATTTCTGTGCACGTTATACTGTGAAAACACATGCTGTATGAAGTAGGTTGATGATTTATGTGGTGAGGTTTGATGCTGTTGCTCATCCAGCATTGCATTTACAGATAATATCCGAAAACGCATAATAAAGGCACTTTAAAGTGTACTGAAGTTCCGGACTCATTTTACATTAGTCGGCCTTAACTACTATGTAGTAACATTGTAATTAATCATTTGATACAATGCACTTATTGTGTACATACATGTTGTTTTTACATCATATTTACATTTTTAAAAATACTTGCATGTAATTATGTCTGTAATTAATTTCTGTGGTTACATTTGTAATTACACTTTTGACACTTCCCTTACCCATAACCCTACCCTTAAACTGACCCGTCCCATCACACCTGTCCCTAACTCTACCCCCCTCCCACCTCAATATCAGCAAAAGTGTTTTGCAATACAATATGAACACAATGTACTTATTTTTTAATGAAAGTACATAGTAGTTAAGGCCACCTAATATAAATTGGGGCGAAGTTTCCTTTGTATTAGGACTTCTTATTAGTGTTTTTACGAGTTGAATGCATTGCAAACAACTTTATTCATTGTCCTTTTTTAAACACTTTTCTAGTCAAAACTCAAATGCATTGGCAGCTTTATTTAATGTTAAATGAATTAGCTGGATTTACTTGTCATTAAAAGATGCATTTGTGACCCTGGACCACAAAACTAGTCATAAGGTTACATTTTTTGAAATTGAGATTTATACCTCATCTGAAAGCTGAATAAATAAGTTTTCCATTGATTTTTGGTTTGTTAGGATAGGCCAATATTTGTCCGAGACACAACTATTTAAAAATCTGAAATCTAAGGGTGCAAAAAAATCGAAATAAAAAGAAAATCTCCTTTAAAGTTGTCCAAATGAAGTCCTTAGCAATGCATATTACTACTAATAATACATTTTTTATATATTTACAGTAGGAAATGTACAAAATATCTTCATGGAACATGATCTTAATATATCCTAACGATTTTTGACGTAAAAGAAAAATGTATAATGTTGACCCATACGATGTATTGTTGGCTATTGCCACAGATATACCCGTGAGACGCCGGACTGGTGTCGAGCTCCAGCGTTTCTACTGTAATATCACACTGAAATACTGGATATTCTGAATCTAAAATGCAAGTGCTGTCCTTTCAATGTCATTACAAGCTCTACAGAAGAGGAAACTAATTTTGTGCTGTAATGTAATGTGGATCATGTAACATAAACCGCAGGGAATTCTGAACATGAGTGTTATTTTTGTTTTGTAAAGAAATGTTATAATTTTGCCTGTTGTTAGTGTTTTAGGTCATTGTTTTATAAGCGACTAGGGCCCTATTTTACTGATCTTGAGCTCACGACGCAGGAACTCCTAGTGTGTGTCCGAATCCACTTTTGCTAGTTTAACTAATATACCCGTGAGAGGCACGAGTGGTGAAGTGATCCAGGGTCACAATTTTTCAGTTGAAATGTAATAATTGTACTTTTTTGTAATGTTTACTGTATGTCTCCTTCATTCTCTTGGCGATTTGTGTCCACAGGGCTGTCCACTGATGCCGCTGCCGCCCATCAACATCGCCATTCGATTCACGTACGTCCTTCAGGACTGGCAGCAGTGCTCGTGGCCTCAGCAGCCGCCAGGTGTGTGTCTGATCTGAGATCAGTGTGTGTCAGTGTGTTGCTCTCATGGGAAGCCATGTGAAGGAGGGGTTGATGACTTCACGGACGTACCGTCTGCACTGAACACTCATGTTTTCTGTTATTATTCATTAAAAGGCTTTCAGCACTGCAAAAAATGCATTTCTTATTTAGTATTTGTGTCTTGTTTCTAGTCTAAATAGACCCTTTTACAGCCCACGTGATCAAAGAGTTGCGCGCGCATTTTGCCAACGGAAGTGGTGTTGTTCCCTAGTGGTTCTAACGTGTGAGCAACTCCGAAAGTTTATCAAAACGGTTTCCCAGCATCAAAATGTATTCCCAGCATCTGGCTGTTGCGTTTTTGGTTGCACTAATCGCTATTCCACCAATGGGCTTAAGTTTTATAGAATTCTGACAGGATCACGGCCGTTTCAGAAGAACCGGCGGTACGCAGGCGATTAAATGCATTGATTGGAACGAGGACATAAAAATGCTCGCTTAAAAATAATAATTTGTAAAACATTTACTGCACTTGAAACTTAATTATTTATAATAAACCTCCGAACATTGGCTGCCACTGGTGTGTATAATGTACCCCCCACCCCCAGATTATCATATCAATAATCACAGTATTTATCAATTTCATTTGTAATGATTTTATTAATAGTTTAATTGCAAAATAACCATCTGAGAAATGTATGCAAGCAACATAGTTGCTATTAAAGTACTATAGCATTACAAAATTAAACTTTAAACAGAAGTGTCGACACGAATCAATAACATAAAATGTAAGGAAAAGGATAAATGTATGTCTGTGTGAAGGATAAGAATAAATATAGAACATTGTATTGGACATTCTGTACATGCCCACAGACGACGTATTCATAAGCATCCAGTGATTTATATGCTTGTCTCGGGTGTACACGCTCGGTTTCTCGACTAAATACGTATATATCCGACCACTAAGTTATATCTGGCCATCTGTTAACGTCTTCTATCCACTCCACTATAGTACACGGATCTGGTAGCCGAATACCATTTGATAAAGTCAACTTTTTAAAATAACTTTCTCGGTTTGTGTTGCTTAATCCGCTCACGTAGCTTGACATGCTGCTGATTCTCGCCACAGATTGTTGCCAAAATGCGCGCGCATACGTTGCTACGTCATCATTGTATACAAACAGTAAAAGGGTCTATATCTACAAATTCTTACATTAAGAAACATTTACTAGACAAGCAAAAATGATTGTCTTGTTTTCCCGAAACAAGACAATTTAGTTTTGCTTGTCTAGTAAATACTTCTTGTTTTAAGAATTTCTAGATGTTTGTACTAGAAACAAGACACAAATACTAAATAAGAAATGCATTTTTTTTTCAAGTAAGAGCAGCTGAGAGGTCATTGAGACGGAAGTTAGCGATCAGGTTAGCTCTAATCAGAACTATTAAGTCAACTCAAGTCAGGTCAGCTTCATTTCTATAGTGCTTTATACAGTCGAAATGGATTTAAAGCAGTTTCACAGTAATAAACAGGAAAATAACACAATCAATGATGCAAACTTCATCAAATAAGAGAAAAATGTTGACATAAAGCAGCTCTACAGAAGACAATATTGTCATTATTCAGCTATTTTAAGGAAAAAGCTATTTTATTTTTGCAGTTTCTCACAACATTATTACACTGCAAAAAAATGCTCTTCTTACTTAGTAATTTTGTCTTGTTCCTAGTCTAAATATCTAAACAATTCTTAAATTAAGATGCATTTACTAGATAATTAAAATGACAAAAGATATTTTTTCTTGTTAAAAAATACTAAATAAGAAGAGCATTTTTTCAGTGTATTGACGTTTTGCAATTCGGTACATTGCAAAAAGTTCTTCCTCAGTATTTTTGGCTTCTTTTCAGGTACAAATATCTAAACATTCTTTAAGGTGTGCTTGATTATGATTTTATTTTATTTTTTTACTTTAGTGAGTGTGTGATGTTGCTGTTTGTAGAACAATTATATATAATACAATAGTGGAATGAACATCAACATTTAAAGTTTAACTTTAAAATGCATGTTTTTATGTATCCTTCTTACATTTGTAATACTTTGGTCAGTTGATAAGATTAATAAATGTAGTTTTATATTATATATTTGAATGAATTAAAAGAGCCATTTCATGTCTATCCTTGAATCGCTTAAAGGTCCCGTTCTTCGCGTGTTTTCGAAGCTTTGATTATGTTTACAGTGTGCAATATAACATGAGTTCTTGTTTCGCGTGTAAAACAGTATTTTTCACACAATTGACTTATCTGTACAGCGCTCTTTCCTCTGTCCTAAAAACGGCCTGATGATTTCCTTGTTCTATGAAGTCCCTCCTTCAGAAACACGTAACGAGTTCTGATTGGGCCAGCGCTTCCCGTGTTGTGATTGGACAGCAGCCTAGCGCATTTTACCCGGAATGGTCCTGCCTCTTACCATAACGGGGCGATGCAAGCGCTGAATGCGCGCTCTTCTCCACGTGGGAGAGCAACGAGACCACACCCCCTATTTTGCGTGTTCTTGTGGGCGGAGCTTTAGTCAACAAACGGTTCTAGTGACGTCATCACAGCAGGAAGTGCAGCGGTGTCCAAACCGGCCGTTCGCTGGAGGCTTTGAAAGGGAACTTCTGTTAAATAAAATATCTCGCTTGGCATTGAACTTTGAGCTTTATAATTTTACAGGTATTATTTATGCTCCAACAGCAACATTAGAAACTAACTAAAGTTTGAAAGATGGAATCGTGAAGAACGGGACCTTTAACTCGAGGTTGATTTAGGATGTAGAAAGTAATTAGTAATTAAATACTTTTTGGAGAAAATTTCGAGTAATTTGTACAGTAATCTAATTACACTATTGAAGAGGTAATAAGTAACTAGTAATTAATTACATTTTTAGAGAAACTTACCCAACTAATATTATATATTATAACTTGTAGGGCTGTGCAATATATCGAAATTATCGAAATATCGCAAATGTACATATGGAAACGGCACCCAATATCTGAATGATTTTAATAGGCTACTTCAACATTGTGAAAAGTGGCCGTTTTAGGTCGATGCATGGAGCAGAGAATAGACTGAGCACACGACTGTTACTTGGGGAAGATGGGGGGGACTTGCCTAACGTTAAAAAAACTTTATTAAACGCAATAATTTGCGAAAAACAATAACTTGCAGTCTTGCGCTGTCTCACACACACACACACACACACACACACACACACACACACACACACACACACACACACACACACACACACACACACATGTTGGTCTATGTGGTTTACAGGGACTCTCCATAGGCGTAATGGATTTTATACAGTACAAACCGTATTTTCGATCCCCTTACACTGCCCCTGCCCCTAAACCTACCCATCACACACACACACACACACACACACACACACACACACACACACACACACACACACACATTGGTCTATGTGGTTTACAGGGACTCTCCATAGGCGTAATGGTTTTTATACTGTACAAACCGTATTTTCGATCCCCTTACACTGCCCCTGTCCCTAAACCTACCCATCACACACACACACACACACACACACACACACACACACACACACACACACACACACACACACACACACACACACACACACACACACACTGCCCCTAAACCTACCCATCACAGGAAACATTCTGCATTTTTACTTTCTCAAAAAACATCATTTAGTATGTTTTTAAGGCCATTTGAATTATGAGGACATTTGATATGTCCTCATAAACCACATTTATAGTGTAATACCAGTGTAATACCCATGTAGTTATACAAATTTGTGTCCTCATAAACCACATAAACAGGCTCACGCGCACACACACACACACACACACAAACCGAAACGTGAATGATTTGTGACATAAATGTTTGCAAAAAAACCACTGGTCACTTTCAGAAGTTGTAGCGATGCTTTCTTTTCCCAGAAAGAATGTGAAACAAATAGTTTCATTTTCAGGTTTTTACATTTTTTTAATATAATTTAAATAGATTTTTACACAGTAAAAGCAATATCGCATTATTTAGGAAGATATTGCATATCGCATTTTCCTTCAATATCACACAGCCCTAACTTGGTTTTTTGAAAAATTTATAAAATGAAGTGAGTTTTTACTTTTAAGTTTTTTTGAACAATGATCATCCAGTGTGGTCAGTAAAAGAATCTTGTTTTTCCTTTAAATAAAGTAGATTTTTCTGACAACACTGGCTGATATTTGTTCTCGTTTTAATAATAATCTCACTTCATTTTGATCAGTTTTTCAGAAAGCAAGACTTAAGGCCCGGTCACACCAAGAATGATATCTTGGTTTTAAAAATGTTTGATATTTGTACTGGAAAACAAGACAGAAATCCTAAGGGAAAAACATCATATTTTGCCGTGTATGCGCTGATGTGGAAGTTTTTATTTGATACTCTGGAGAAGCTTTTGCTGTTGCCATGGCGTCGCATGCGCGTCGAGCCGAACATCTCTGTCAATATTACATTTACTCAGTGGATTCGCTGTGCTATGAGTGTTTACCTCTGTATTAAGCAGTGCGGAAGGTGCTTACACAGTCAGATGATAATATTCAACGTATATCCTGAGTTGATTAATTTCACTGCTCTATATTACTTTGATCATAAGCTAAAATGAAAGTCAAAGTTAATATAAAATGAAAAGGTGTATGTGTTGTTTTTAGACTTTGATGCGCTTCTCACCGGAGAGGTGGGCGGCGTGGAGTTTGGCAAACTTCCTTTTGGCGCGTGTGAAGATCCCATCAGGTACGTTTGTGCTCAAAGGTCACGGCGATAGATAATGTTCAGAGCTGCTTTTCTTTTTACACCAAACTGCATTAAAGGGAAATCTGAAGAAATAGATCATAATCCGTATTAATGCAGCAGTGCCATCGACAGAAAGGCAAAGGTTAAGATTGTTTTCATGGCAATTAAGCACATATTCTCACTACTGTAAGGCAAAGAACTAAACATATTTAATTTGGAAACATTGCTGTTTCTGAAAGAAGTCTCTCTGCTCACCAAGGCTGCATTTATTTGATCAAAAATACAGATTTGTTTTTTTAATATTGTGTAATATTATTAAAGTTTAAAATAATGGTTTTCTATTTTAATACACTTTAAAATTTAATTTATTCCTGTGAATTTATCATCATTACTCCAGTCTTCAATGTCCCATGATCCTTCACAAATCATTCTCATATGAGGATTTATTTATCAGTGCTGGAAACTGCATTTTTGCTGCATTAAGATTTTTTCATAACCTTTGAGACTTTTTTCAGGATTCATTGATGAATAAAAAGTAAAAAAAAAAAATGTTTGACATACTCAAACATTCTTCATACGGTGACTTCCAGTCAAATTTGGGAATAAAATGATTCAGACACTTTGACATTTTTTCTTTAATTGCTAATGTGACCTTTGACACCACAGACTGAACAAAATAAAGCTTTGCTTTGTCATTGGTTGACCTAAACTGGTATTATCTAATTGTGTAGTTAAATTTAACAGCTGATTGGTTATTATAATCATTACACACCTTTCTATCAAAGTTATCTGCCATTATCAAGATTAATTTTTTCTGACACAGTTTAACTCTTGAGTTCTTGTCCTATTTTATTACCTTTTTCTAAGCTATGGCGAATAAACTGTGAGGAAATGTTGGAGGTGTCTGAATAAACTGTTTTGGTTTGACTGTACTACTGTTCAAACGTTTGGGTCAGCCATTTTTTTCTTTCTTTTTTGAAAGAAATTACCGTAATACTTTTATTCAGCAAGGATGTGTTAAATGGATAAAAGGTGATAGTAAAAATTTATATTGTGAGAAAAAAAATCTATTTAAATAAATGCTGTTTTTTTTTTTATTCATCCGTGAATCCTGAAAAAAGGTATCACAGGTTATGAAAAAACATTAAGCTTCAAAATATAATAAATCATCATATTAGAAGGATTTCTGAAGTATCATGTGACACTGAAGCTGTTTTTTCGTTAATGAAAATATGTCAAAAAAACATCGTTGACAACCTTTTTTCCATGAGACTGGAAAATGTAAAAACGAAAACTGGACTAAAATGCTCAGGCGTTTAGTCGACTTAAACTTAGCTAAACAAAAAAAGGACAAGGTTAAATATGATAAGAACTATAAAGCACATTTGACACAGGACTGAGACTGAGATTAAATAAAACAATAGCTGAAGAAATTAGCACTACACTGAAGACTGGAGTATAATGATAAATTCAGCTTTGATCACAGGAATAAATCACACTTTAATATTTATTCACATAGAGAACATTGTAATCATATTTCACAATAGTACTGGTTTCTGTATTGATCAAATAAATGCAGCCTTGATGAGCATAAGAGACTTCTTTCAGAAACATTAAAAATGCTGTTTTCAAACTAGACCTTTCAGAAATCCTTCTAATATGATGATTTGCTGTTTTAGAAACATTTATGATTATGTTGTTAAAGCATTTGCTGATTTCATCAGCACGTCTTGCTGATTTGGAAACTATGATACACTACCACTCATATATGATGTTTAAATTCAGATTATTTAATCTTTTATTGATCAAATATGCATTAAAATTGATCAAAAGTGACAGCAAAGACATTTATAATGTGACAAAAAGCTTTCTATTTCATCAACGAATGTTTTTAACATCTAATCCTCATATGAGAATGATTAGTGAAGGATCATGTGACACTGAAGACTGGAGTAATGATGATAAATTCAGCTTTGATCACAGGAATAAATGACACTACTATATATTTACAAAGAAAACAGATTTCAAATTGATAATATTTCACATTTTTTATGTTTTTTGTATCTTTGATTAAATAAATGCAGCCTTGGTGAGCAGAATATACTTCTTACTGACCCTAACCTTTTAGTTAATCTAAAAATAATAATTTAGTTTGCTAATATTTTTTTGATTTTTCAATTCTCAATCAGCATAAAAATCATAAAATATAATTCAGTACACCAAATAATATCATGACATATTTTGCTATTGAACTCTACAAATATACTTTGACTGATTGATTTGTTTTTGCATTTGTAAAGGTTCATTTGAAGGCGTTTAAATGCTTTGATTTTAGGGTGAAGTCATTTCTCTCCATGCAGGGTTTTGTCCAGTAGGTGGCACTGACCCCAAACTCCTCATGAACGGTCAATGACAATTACATCACTTCCATTCCAGAGATGTAGATGCATGTGGCACACATGGTATCAAAAAGCTATAATAACTCCTCCTGACCCAAATTTAGTGGCAAGAGACCCCATGAAAGCTGTATGAGGAGTTTGAAGTTTCTGCCAGAAATCAGAAGGTTAGAGAAGGATAGTGAGGCTGAAACGAGAGTAAATCAATGCCTCCGGGTCTTTCAGGTCAGATGCTACACTGCAAAAAATGCCTTTCTAACTTAGTATTTTTGTCTTGTTTCTAGTCCAAACATCTAAAAATTCTTAAAACAAGAAGCATTTACTAGACAAGTAAAAATAAATGTCTTGTTTTGGGAAGAAATAACTCAAAATTAAGAGAGTTTTTGCTTTAAATAAGCGAAATAATCTTGTTTTCTGTTTGAAAGAAGATTATTTTTCTTACCCCATTGGCAGATTATTGTGCTTATTTTAAGCAAAAACTCTCTTAATTTTGAGTTATTTCTTCCCAAAACAAGACAATTACTTTTGTTTGTCTAGTAAATGCTTCTTGTTTTAAGAATTTTTTGATGTTTGGACTAGAAACAAGACAAAAATACTAAGTAAGAAAAGCATTTTTTTCTTTTGAAATGTTCTGATTGGTCACACTTTTTCAGCGAGCTGCATCTTGCAACGACGTGGCCGAACCTGACGGAGGGAATCGTTGTGGACAATGATGTTTATTCGTGAGTATTTTCCAAGTTTCCACCGAACACACACACACACACACACACACACACACACACACAGTGCTTGCACCGTGGATGATGAAAATAGAACAGCGATGTAATCGTTTTTTATAGCAGTGAGTAATTCATGAATATGCATGATGCGCGAAAACAACTCCAGCTGATGTCAGTGCCAGATCTATGTTTCATCACCTCGTAAAGAACCTGTTACCCATAATAATTTTTCACAGCTCAAGAGAAGAAGAAGAGGTGGGGGAAGCGAGCACCGCCTTAAAAACACCGAAGCCAAAATTGATTCGCGCCGCATTATTTTACGCCTTTTAGTTTAGTGATGAAGTGCTGCTCGGTGAGCTGTAGCATCACATTAACACGTTGTGTTGTTTTCTCAAGTCTCATTCGGTGTGTGGGCATGTGCTGATGAACTCTTACTTCTGAAGTACAGAAAGAGTTTTTTTAAATGATTTCAAGCAAACATTCACACAATGAAGTGTGCTCGAGCCAACCGCGAGCGCTCTTATTTCACACGCTCTCACAAGCACACGCGATTGATCGTGAAAACGCCATAATTGCGTGAGTTTTTATTTAGTCATTGCTTACGATGGCATCAGCACTCAACGCTTGGGAAGGACGTGCACTGCACAAAAATGATGCTCTTCCTCAGTTTTTAGGTTGTGTTCCATCCAGTATAAATATCTAAACATTCTTAAATCAAGATACAAAATGACTTAAGATATTAAATCTTGTTTTTAGAAACAAATCATCAAAACTAAATGTCATAATATCTGCAAATGTGGTCAGAAAAATTTATTTATTAAAAGGGAAAACAAGATTATTTTTCTGACCCCATTGGCAGATTTTTTTCCTTGTTTTAAGCAAAAACTATTTAGATCAGAAAACAAGACTAAATATCTTCAGTCGCTTTGCTCCTTAAGTAAATGTATGTTGATTTAAGAATGTTTAGATATTTGTGGTAGAAAACTAGGCACATGTATTAAGTAAGAACATAATTCTTCACATAAGACAAATTATTTTCTTCCTCAGTATTTTTGTCTTGCTTTCCATTATAATTATCTAAACATAAGTGAGTTTATGCTTAAAACAAGACAAAATATCTACCAATGGAGTCATAAACATATTTTCTGTTTGAAATAAGTTTATTTTTCTGACCCCATTGGCAGATATGTGTTCTTGTTTTTAGCAAAAAATCGCTAAATTTTGACATTTTGCTTCTCAAGTATCTAATTTTCCAGTATAAATATCTAAACATTATTAAATCAAGATACTTTTACTGGAGGAGCAAAATGACTGAAGATCTTTAGTCTTGTTTTCTGACAAATGTGTCAAAATGAAGTGTTTTAAACTCGTAAAAATATCTTCCAATGGGGTCAGAAAAAATAACTTAATTAAGAGGGAAAACAAGATTATTTTTCTGACCACAACGGCAGATTTTTAAAAATTGTTTTATGCAAAAACTCAAGTTTGATCAGAAAACAAGACTAAATATCTTCAGTCATTTTGCTTCTCCAGTAAAAGTATTTTGATTTAAGAATGCTTGGATATTTTACTGTAAAGAAGACAAATATAATAAGTGAAAAGATAACTTTTTGCAGTTAGATTGCAAAAAAAAAATGTATTCCTCATTTTTGTCTTGTTTTCCAATACAGATATCCAAACATAAGTGACTTTATGCTTAAAACAAGAACAAATATCTACCAATGGAGTCAGGAAAATAGTCATGCTTTACGTTTGAATCAAGTTCATTTTTCTGACCCCATTGGCAGATAACAAGATTTAGGGCCAGATTTACTAACAGCGCTTTTTTAGGATTGAGCTCACGGTAATTTGCTGTTTAGTAATTTATCCTGTCAAGAAAATGCATCTTTATTAAGAATGTTTCTTGATTAGTTTTTACAGTACAAATATCTAATTATAGACAGTGTAGTGATCACATAGCCTGACAAGCCAGACCCACATCAAGATGTTTGGTCTGGAAACTCTCCATTGACGGCTCAATCCGAGGGGCGGATAAACGGTTGTCTTTCAAACTCCCTCTGCACGCGATAGGATAGCGCTACACCAACCAGAGCAACGAAGGTGAAGCGGAGCTCGCTGACAGATTAAACATTCGCCGTATCCGGTCGGCTAAACTCTGAACACATCTTCCCTTCTTAAGAATGACTTCAGTGCCGTTCTTTGTTCTTTTCTCAGAGAAAAGCTTAACTCCAAGTCTTCCAGAGTCGCGGTCAAAGCTGATTCGAAAGACCGCCGTTCGCCAGTTTCTGTGTTTACTAGAAGCACGCAAACGCAACTCGGCCGTCGTCATTATGGCCCCGCCCTCCGACTCTATACACGATGTGATTGGCCCGACCAGAGTTTGGCGTTTACAGCTCAGAAGAGTATTAAGAGTTGCTAGACGACACTCGCGGGCAGATAAGATTTCCTGCCGCTAGGGTGCGTCCAGATTTCTAGGCTAGTGATCACATGCATTTAGACTAAAATGTCTAGATTGCAATGCAAAAGCTAAATTGTATAACTTGTTTGTTTTTTTCTCAAGGTATGAATCTGTGTGATGGAACTTTGTTTTTTTTCCCTGCTCTTGCAGCGATCTGGATCCACTTCAAGCACCTCACTGGTCTGTTCGAGTGCGGAAAGCTGACAACCCGCAGTGCTTACTGGGTAAGAGCGGCCGCTAACACACAAGGTGCGTTTACATGGAGCACTGTAATCGGTTTAAAAGTCCAATCCGAATGATAAGGCTCCATATAAACACCTCAATCGGAATAAAAATGCCCAAACCGAATTAAATTGTAATCGGTTTGAGAAGGGGGGATATATGGAGCTAGAAATATGACAGAATGATCTGAATTTGAATTGTATAAATCTGAATTATTGACAAGTGTAATCTAACAAAATTGAATATTATGTTGCATTTTACATAGTACTGAATTTGAATATTTTAAATGTTGAATATAGAACCTTTAAAATTGAACACATCTGAATGGTCTAATAATTAATAGACTGCAAATATTCAGTTTTTGAAAATACAGATTCAAGATTTCAGATGAAGAAGAAATTCAAATCATCAAATTCAATTTTCTAAAATTCAAACTGCAGAAATTCAAATCTAAGTATTTGACGTCATCTGTCGTTCTCCATGGTTGAACAATAGTGAACCCTCACTATTCCCTACTTTAGTCCACTAAAGCCCCTTTCACACTGCGATACCAGCAAATACGCGGATAATGCGACCCGGCATTTGTTCCCAGGCCGCTAGATTTGGTCCATTCACACTGCCAGCGAAATAACGTAATATGTGCACTTTCACACACAACACTTAACGGTCCCGGATCGAGTTGACACGTGACATCCTGATGTGACGTATAACGGCGAGTGATCTCAGCTTCAGCGCGGATAGTAAGGAGGTCCGTGGTCTCGACTTGTGTCCAGTTTGCGCTCATTTCTGCTTGTTTAATTTTAGTTTCTTTTGTATACGAACACTCTCTGCGTTTAAAACACCGACGAGCTCTTCTGGCACTGCAGGGTTGTATTATTGAAAAAACAAGCTCTAGGAGTCGCACGATAACTACGTACACGTTGCGGCATTAGTTTCGGCTTTTGTTCACACAGCGCTCGTCCCGGGTCGAATACTGCAATATTACTAGGGCCCCGACCCGGGTCGAATTCGGTAATCAATCCCGGGACGTGGTTGCTTTCACACAGAAGGTGACCCGGCAATGCTCCGGGAATATTGCGGGTCCGATGTGCAGTGTGAAAGGGGCTTAAGTAATTAGTTACTGTAATTTAATAACTTTCCCCTTGAAAAGGTAAAATAAGAGATATTTTTTCTGTAATTTACACTTCTGATGTAATTGAACTAAATGCTGTAGAACAATTATATATAATACAATAGTGGAATTAACATCACAGGGCTTGACATTAACGCTTGTCCGGGACAAGTGGATTTTTTGAAGGGACAAGTGAAAAATTATTTTACTTGCCCGATGGACAAGAGCCTGATTGAAACAAAAAATATCTAGCGAATCACCCAAATGCACGAATGTTTGTGCGTTAATTTAGAGTAAGTGGCGATCGATAGTGGTGGATAATAATATATAATAAAGTGACGATAATAAGGTGGCGCTGTTGACGCTCGTGCAGCCTCTCGAGGAGAAATTACAACACTAGAGCGTTTAAGCTTTCCTTAAAGGGGTACTTCAGCGCTGGGAAGATGAATCTGTATTTAAACTGGGTCATCAATGCAGTAGAAATGTGAAATTATTTTTGAATTTGGTGTCTTCTAGACTGAGAAAAGACAGAAAATGTATTTTTGTCTCATGGGGATGAAAGACTACAATTCCCAGAATGCTTCGCTGCCCTGTGCCATTCCCAACGCCACCAACTTGATTACAGTGACTGAGTTAGAGAAGACACTACAATTAAAAACTGAACGTGTCTGTTCAATATAATGAGTGAGTCACCGCGCAAGTATCACAGCACTGAGCACTAACTGCAGGAGTGATGAGAGCTGAGGTAATCGCGACTACACTCGCGGCATACATTCACAACGCGAGTTCAGTCTGGCACGCGTTTCAGATCATGCCTTTACAAGCTTAACTTTCATAGAAATGAATTTGAGAAGTTAAAAGACTTACATTGCTCACCATAGCTCCGTTTAAATGATCCTGTCTGCAAGCTGAGCTCTCCCTGCCAGCTGAGTGTGATCTCCATCCCCCATGCGCAGATTCAAAACATGTGGAAATGGCTCCCTCTGCTGGCTGTAGTCTTTAGCCTCTGGGCAAACATTCCTCCTATGATGCAAAAATCGTCAATTTGCATCATAGGAGGAATTTTTCCAGAAATAAAATGCATAAATCTCTTGCCTCAGGGAGATATGAGGGGGGAAAGCACAATCATTTGAATATACTCCAGGGTTTCTACTGATACAAAGCCATATGCTAATCGCTGAAGTAACCCTTTAATACCATCACGACTGAAAATGACACTGCTTTCATATGAAAGTTTCATAAACAATTAATTAACATTCACTTAAAGTCACTTACATTTTAGATGCAATATTGAGTGCTTTTGTTCGATTTCAGCAGCGAAAAATCGTTTACACACAACAGAACCGGGGGCCTAATACAGAAAGGGGCTTAATACAGTTAAGTTGAAAGAGTGAATGAATGTAGATCCGATGAGTTTTCTTTCGGGGGTGGGGCTGAAGTTGTTAACAATAATAATGGGAAATGCTCTAATGTGGCGTGACCTATTTTTTAACAGTCTATGGGCATGACATTCACAGATCACTAGCCGGTCCTAGATCAGGCAACTTAACGCGTTTCACGGAAATAAATGTGTATCCGATATATAAAATATTATTCAGCACCTGGCCTGTTTTATTTAATTGTGTGGTAAACCACACAAAAAATTAGAAATCTAGCCAAATCTCTTTCCGTGCATTAATCTAAAATAAACAAAAAAGTATAAAAGGGCCGTTTGATCTTCTCTTTATTCCATTACAAATAGGAAATGAAATGATCAGATGGTGCTCCGTTTGACTTTTCTGACATCCTTTACTCTTCCCTAATGATGACCTCTGGCCTACTTTATGTAAGATCTGTATTTCTGCGAATATTGAATTTGATGATCTGAATTTCTTCGTCATCTGAAATCTTGAATCTGTATTTTCAAAAACTGAATATTTACAGTCTATTAATTCAGAACAAAATATCTGTTGTTTGAAAATACATGTCTATACAATTTCGACATAAAAACATTTCAGATGTGTTCAATTTCAAATGTTCTATATTCAACATTTAAAAACTTCAAATTCAGTACTATGTAAAATGCAACATAATCAATTTTGTTAGATTGCACTTGTCAATCATTCAGATTTATACAATTCAAATTCAGATCATTTTGTCATATTTCTAGCTCCATAGGGATAAACCTTTTCATGAACGGCTCAAACGAAAAATGTCACCATGTAAACGACCTGACCCGATTACTTTTCAGTGTGTGTCCTTACATGACATGATACACAGCGCGCTCACACCAGGCTATAATGTTGAGAGGAAAGTTAATTTTTCTGAGGGGTAAACTTTTAATTTCGTTATGAAGATAATGTTGGAATAATGACAGACATAGCCTGGCTACATCGTAGTATCTTGACAGCGTTTGTCCCAGGCACTTTTAACTTCAACTGCGCCTGACAGAAGAATAATTTTTTTCTGAGATGATTACACTTTACAATAAATAAATAGTTTTATAAAACCGTATAAGTCCTGGTGGCCGTTGAGAGTCGCTATGGCATCCGTGAACACATTCCAGCTGCTGGAGAGGAAAGAGTTGACATTTCTGGTGCGGCAGACAAACTGCTCTGTGATGATTGCGAATGAAAGTCAGCACATGTAAACCTTAGATCGGTTTAAATAACGTCTCATGTAAACAGTCCACTAAATCTTTCAATCGGAATTATTTTAATCGGAATGACCAAAAAAGTGTGCATGTAAACGTGGCCAGAGACATGCAGAGCGAGCGCAAGCATGAGGATTAGATGTGTGTCTGATGTGTTGTCCTGATCCTCAGGTGAGTTTCTCATGGAGTTCTTCAAGCTTTGCTGTCGGAAGGAAACCACGGAGGAGATTCTGGGGAGAAACTCGGTTGAAGAGGAAGGGAAAGGTCATCCTGAAAATTTCCTTCTAGATATTAATTAACCACATATGTCTTTACTAGATGAAAAACTAGTTTAGCGTCTTCTTGAGACACATTTCACTGGTTTTATTTTTTATATTTTTTATTAATAAGACTTTTTTTGCAGTGCACTATCATTCGCTAAATTTAATCAGTTTTCACTAGCGGTTGCTCAACTCTCATCACTTATACACCAATCAGGCATAACATTATGACCAGGTGAAGTGAATAACACTGATGATCTCTTCATCACGGCTTCTGTTAGTGGGTGAGATATATTAGGAAGCAAGTGAACATTTTGTCCTCAAAGTTGATGTGTTAGAAGCAGGAAAAATGGGCAAGCGTAAGGATTTGAGTGAGTTTGACAAGGGCCAAATTGTGATGGCTAGACGACTGGGTCAGAGCATCTCCAAAACTGCAGCTCTTGTGGGCTGTTCCCGGTCTGCAGTGGTCAGTATCTATCAAAAGTGCTCCAAGGAAGGACCAGTGGAGAACCGGCCACAGGGTCATGGGCGGCCAAGGCTCATTGATGCACGTGGGGAGCGAAGGCTGGCCAGTGTGGTCCGATCAAACAGACGAGCTACTGGAGCTCAAACTGCTCCAGAAGTTAATGCTGGTTCTGATAGAAAGCTGTCAGAATACACAGAGCATCTCAGTTTGTTGTGTATGGCGCGGCATAGCCGCGAACCAGTCAGGGTGCCCATGCTGACCCCTGACCCCGCCGAAAGCACCAACAGTGGCATATGAGCATCAGAACTGGACCACGGAGCAATGGAAGAAGGTGGCCTGGTCTGAGGAATGACGTTTTCTTTTACATCACGTGGATGGCCGGGTTTGTGTGTGTGGCTTACCTGAGGAACACATGGCCCCAGGATGCACTATGGGAAGAAGGCGAGCCGGCGGAGGCAGTGTGATGCTTTGGGCAATGTTCTGCTGGGAAACCTTGGGTCCTCCATCCATGTGGAGGTTACTTTGACATGCTCCACCTACCTAAGCATTGCTGAGACCATGTTCAGCCTTTCATGGAAACGGTATTCTGGTGGCTGTGGCTCTTCCAGCAGGACAATGCTCCTGACACAAAGCACAAATGCTTCAGGAATGATTTGAGGAGAACAACAACGAGTTTCAGGTGTTGACCTGGCCTCCAAATTTCCCAGATCTCAATTCAATGAAGCATCTGTGGGATGTACTGAACAAACAAATCAGCTCCATGGAGGCCCCACCTCGCACCTTACAGGACTTAAAGGATCTGCTGCTAACATTTTGGTGCCAGATACCACAGCACACCTTCAGGGGTCTAGTGGAGTCCATGCCTCAAGGGGTCAGCAAAAGGGGACCAACACAATATTAGGTCATAATGTTATGCCTGATCGGTTTATATTGTGTGTTTTTTGTGCATTGTTTGATTGACTGACTCCGCTCACCTCTGCAATGTGTCCACAGAAAACAGTGACATCACTCAAGCCTTGTCCAAACTGACGGAGCCGGCTGCTGTGCCCATCCACAAGCTGTCCGTCTCCAACATGGTTCACAGCGCACGCAAACGCATACGGAGGCACAGGCGGGTCGAGGAGTCGCCTCTTAACAACGACGTGCTGAACTCCATCCTGCTGGTGAGGAGCTGTTCCAACGGAGAGCATGCTGGGTATTTACCAAGCGGCAACCTCCTGCGGTCTGTCTTGAAGCCAATACGGAAGTGACTTAAACTGCAATTCCTCGACTGGCCACTAGAGTGGCTCCAGAAGGAGCAGACTCTCATTGAGCCTCATGTTAAATTGCCCAACTTTACAGCAGAAAAAAACATGTTTACAGCCTGGTACAAATTGTGGTTTTGGCCTATAGGGCTAATTTTGCCCTTCATGACGACTGTGAGGGGGTTGAATGTTTTTATAACTCATTTTTTTACATTATATAAAGCCTTAAAGTTCTGCATAATTAAGGGTGTGGTTATTTTGATTGACAGGTGGACTGCCATTTATCCGCCGTCTATAGTCATTGCGTCACCTAAGCTCCGCCCACATCCCGCCTCTTTGCCCATTTTCTGTTATGCGGGCGTGATTCGCTATGACATGTCACCAAGATGGCAACGGCCAGCTCGCCTCTACTTTACGCTTCAGAACGGCTCTTCAGAATCCAATGGGTGACGTCACGGACACTACGTCCATATTATTTTACAGTCTATGGTTTACATGCGCCTAATCAGCAGCGTGATTAGTGTGAGGCATGGGCATCGGAACCATTGTGTGTGTGTGTGGGACAAAACCCACCCACTTTTTACGACCCATGATATTGGACCCACTTACTTTTATCGTCTCTAATTCGGCACATGTCTGTTTACCTACCCCTTACTGAAAAACACTTATTATTAAACACGTTAGATGCTTTATTTCCCCTTTTCTAATATTTTCTTAATTTTTATTGAAAAGAAATGCCTTTCCGATCTGATATGTGATGGGAAAAGGGAGTAAAGCGAGTGTGGCAAAAGGCGGATTCGAACCTGATCGATTTGCGTCAACTTAAAGCCATGCATCTTGTACTGGCCTCATTGAGTCCACTTTCAATTATCCAGCAAGTTAAACTCCTTCATACAATAATTCCCGGAACCACGAAGTGATGTTTGAGAATGTTTACTGAATGAATGGTGTAAAACTGAAAATACAAATACAAAAGAAAGAAATTATAAGCACTGATACATGTGTACAAAAACTGCTTTGACAAACAAATCATTAAAGACGTTAAGCAATGTCACATGAAACCATGAAAAACATGCAGGCTATTTCAAACAATATAATACATCAAATTTCAATATACAAAATGCATTTAACTTAAAGATAACAAAATCAGCAAAACTCACAAAGAATGCCCCATCAAACTCCAAACAGAAAATGTCCTTGGACTAAGAAGCCCACAACATGTGCAACCTCATGGTGTCTCTGACTCACAGTCAGATTGAGTCTGAATATAATGACATCATCGTCCCTCATTAATGAGGTCACACTCCTCAAACTTCCTGCTATATTCCAAATAGCCTTTAGAGGTCACTAGACTTAATACAACTGGCAGGGCCAGGACACTCCCCACCTGGCATCTTTAAGATACCACTTTCTTGACAAGACTTAGGTTGGGGACATTAAAAAAATCAATTCTGAGATAGGTCTATAGTAAATCTTGGTCAGACCTTGTTTGACGACTTTCACTTCCACTTTCCTAATCATTCCATCTTTGCTAGGAACAGCTTTCATTATTATGCCCATTGGCCATTCGTTCCTTCTGACTTGGTCATCTTTAAGAAGGACAACATCGCCCTCTTTGATGTTTAGCTCTTTACGGGTCCATTTTTGACGACACTGCAGAGTACAAAGATACTCCTTACACCATCGATACCAGAACTCATCAGCCAGCAACTGAACACGTTTCCACTGATATTTCAGCATATCTCCTCCATTGATGTCAATATCGGGAGAGGAATATGTGCCACTTTTCTGGGTTAACAGCATAGAGGGTGTTAGAATGCAAGGATTCTCAGGATCAGATGAAACTGGGATCAAAGGACGTGCATTCATTATGGCAGTGACTTCAGCTAAGAGCGTGGTTAACACTTCGTGAGTAAGTCGTGCTCTACTGGTCTGCAACAACATCCCATCCAAAATGCGACGTGCTACTCCAATCATACGCTCCCACACTCCTCCCATATGTGAGGAGTGGGGAGGATTAAAGACCCAAGTGCATCTCTGGTCCTGTAAGTAGTCCTGGACACCATCCTCCTCTGTACAGCTTATCCCCATTTCTTTACATGCACCAATAAAATTGGTGCCA
This sequence comes from Pseudorasbora parva, assembly GCF_024679245.1. Taxonomy (NCBI): domain Eukaryota; kingdom Metazoa; phylum Chordata; class Actinopteri; order Cypriniformes; family Gobionidae; genus Pseudorasbora; species Pseudorasbora parva. The sequence continues at coordinate 50,025,516 of NC_090176.1, forward strand.
CAATCTGAGCGTAGCTGTTTAGCTGGGCCACGCAATGAAAAGAAACGCCTCAGTGCATTAATGAAACTTGAAGAACTCATTTCCTCCACCACTTCTATATGAACTGCCCTCGTACATAAGCAAGTAAACAGTACTGCCCATCTCTTACTGTTTACGTGACCTCCTCGTGTACGCCTTGCTGACACCTCCCATGGACCAAACATGTCCATTCCAACATAAGAAAAAGGAGGATCTACTTGGAGTCGTTCTGCTGGCAGATCACACATTTGTTGCTCCTTTACCTTTCCTCTGAGCTTCTTGCAGGAAACACATTGGTTGAGCACCTTACTGGTGAGCCTTTTTCCACCGATTAACCACAAGCCACCTGCTCTCATGGCTCCCTCTGTAAAATGCCTTCCCTGATGTTGAACCTTTTCATGGTAATACCTTACAATCAGAGTTGCTATATGATTCTTTCCAGGAATAATGACAGGGTGTGACTCTTTCAACTCTAAACCTGCATGGTGAATCCTTCCTCCAACTCGGAGTAAACCATCACTGCCAATGGTAGGATTCAGCTTAAGAAGAGGGCTCTGTTTGGAAAGGTTACGGTTTGCTTGGATGCACTTGAATTCCTCAGAATAAACTTCTTGCTGCACATTTCTAATAATGACCTTCTCTGCCCTTTCCAGAGAGTCCACAGAGATCCCCTTCTTGCATATATGCCAACCAGCACAATCTCCAACTTCTGTTGACCGAGCGAAACAGTAAGCAATATGGGTAAGGTGAGCTACCGCCTTAACCACAGTCTTCCATCTGGAAAAACGCTCCCATCGTTTTGAGCTCTGGCTATTTTCAGACACACATGTCGACAGCGTTTTTACCTCAGGACGAATTTCTTTGTCATCATCTGGATCAATTAGCTCAAATCTGATTTGCTCATCTGACATTGGAGCTGAACTGCCATAAAGAAAAGTGGGTCCCGTAAGCCATGTGGTAGTGATAAGTTTAGAAGCAGAAACAGAGCGTGATCCATGATCAGCAGGATTTTCTTCTGATGGCACGTAATGCCACTGATCAGGTTTAGTAGTTTGCCTGATCCTTTGTACTCTGTTATTCACATAGACATAAAAGCGTCGAGACTGGTTATTAATGTAACCCAGAACCACTTTGCTGTCTGTGTAGAAACTGACTGAATTAAATTTGATGTCTATTTCTTCACTAATGACTTCAGCAATCTCAGCTGCCATCACTGCTGCGCACAGCTCCAGTCTGGGAATTGTAAGATCAGGATGGGGGGCAAGTTTCGACTTTCCAAGTACGAACCCCACTTCTCTACTCCCAACTTTGGTTGTGACTCTGAGATATGCAACTGAAGAAATGGCCTTGACAGAAGCGTCTGAAAAGACAAAAAGATCCACACCTTGAGCTTTAGAGAGAGGACTTGCTGAGTATGTGCGGGGCACACGAATGTCAGTGAGACTATACAGAGAATTTTGCCAGTCTATCCATTTTTCTTTCAAATTCTCAGGCAGACTTGAATCCCAGTCACAGACTTGTGATGTCATCTCTCTAAGCAATAGCCGTCCTTGTATGGTTATCGGTGACAAGAAGCCCAGTGGATCGAAAAGACTATTAACCATAGAAAGAACTCCTCTTCGTGTATAGGGTCTATCAATTCTTGGAATGTGAAACGTCAGTACATCCGACATAATACTCCACCTGACTCCAAGACTTCGTTGGTCAGGCAGTTCATCCACAAACAGATCTAGATTCTGGAGGTCTTTGGCTCGGTCTTCCACTGGAAATGCATCCAATACCTCAGGATTATTCGAAGCCATTTTGTGAAGCTTAAGATTTGAAGCAGCTAACATTGTCTGCGTTCTTGAAAGGATATCGATAGCTTCCCCCACAGTCGAAAATGACTTCAAGGCATCGTCCATATAAAAGTCTCTTTCAACAAAGTGACGCACCTCCCTGCCGTACTCATCTTCTCCCTCTCGAGCAACTCTATGCAGCCCATAGATAGCCACTGCAGGTGAGGGGCTGTTTCCAAACACATGCACCCTCATCCTATAGTCAACAACCTCTTTTGTTGGATCGTTGTCCCGATACCACAAAAAACGCAGGACATCTCTACAGTCTTCACGGACAAGAAAACAGTGAAACATCTGCTGAATATCCGCTGTAATCGCTACTGGATTTTTCCTGAATCTCAGAAGAACACCCAGCAGACTGTTGTTCATGTCTGGCCCAGAAAGTAACACATCATTAAGTGAAACACCACTAAACTTGGCACTAGAATCGAAAACCACTCGTATCTGGTTGGGTTTCTGAGGGTGGTATACTCCAAAGAAGGGCAGATACCAGTACTCTTTGCCTTCTTGTACTGGAGGAGCAATCTCTGCATGGCGGCTATCTAATATCTTCTGCATAAACTCCATGAAGTGAACTTTCATTTCTGGACGTTTTTCAAGTGTACGGCTCAAAGACTTAAATCGACTCATGGCATATGAGCGGTTGTTAGGCAAACACTGTCGTTGCTCTCGAAATGGAAGAGGAGCTACCCAACTGTTTGTGGAATCTTGGGAAAATTCCTTCTCCATTGTTGTGAGAAATCGGCGGTCTTCCGCTGAGAGTGCAAGCTCATTGTCATTCTTAGTTTGACAAAACACTGACTGACCAATGTCTCCTTGCATCCTTATGGTTCCTGTATCCGCGATGATCCCCTTCAGGTGATTTTCACAAAGACTTCTACTAAAAGACAAGTGTGGCAGAGGAGGCATGAACTTCTCCTTGACTGACAAGTGGCTTTCACAGGGAGAAAAATGACTTGGTCTGCCACTATCAAGAACATATGTTTTCATACTAGTAATCTGTGAAGGCCGATGTGTGTTTCCCAAACAAACATCACCAACAATTACCCAGCCCAAGTCCAACTTTTGTGCAAATGCTGCATCATTAGGACCGTTGAGTTGTCTACGTACCTTGTGCACTCTTAACAAATCTCTACCCAATAGTAACAGGATTTCAGCATTTGCATCAAGTGATGGTATCTCATGAACTATGGACTTAAGGTGACGGTGACTAGCAGCAGCAGCCGGAGTGGGGATTTCATCCCTATTGTCAGGAATCATATTACATTCCAAGAGTGTGGGCAATGGAATACTCAGTGTACTATCAACAGGCTCTATTATGAAGCCAACAGCTCGACGACCAGCAGTTTCAGCTACTCCAGCACAGGTCCTGAGTGTAAAAGGGACTGTAGGGCCATGAATACTAAACATATCAAAGAACTCTGACCGAGCAAGTGACCTATTGCTCTGGTCATCAAGCATAACGTACATCCTTCTGCATTTGCTGGGATCATCCTCTGGGTATACTTTAGCCAAGCATATTTTTGAGCAGGATTTCCCTTTAAAGCCTTCCCCACATACCTCTGTGCATTTAGGCGAAACCTCAGCCTCTGATATTTCTTCCTTCTCCCCACCATGCTGTACAAAGGAAAGGGGAGGCTTGAAAAGCCATGGTGCTTGACCTGGATGAAGGGCTGATGGATGTCTATAACTCTTGCATTCAAAACATTGCACAGTTGCTTCACAATTTCGAGCTACATGTGTGTTTGAGGCACAACATTTGAAACAGATATTATGTACCTTCAATATTCTTTTCCGTTCCTCCAACGTCATTTCTCTAAAACCTCTGCACTTTTGAAGTGGATGTGGCTTGTGGTGCACAGGACATAGCTTGTCTGGGCTTTCAGCAATACGAGTAGATTTGGAAGAGGAAATAACATCTATTTTATGCACTGAAACGATCTTACGAGCATTACTCTGACTCTCACCAAATCGGTCTCTCTTGTTTAAAGACACAGAGGAGGAGTTAAAATGAAAGCTAGGGTCATTGCGAGCTTTAGCTTGACTATGCAGAAACTCCACAAAAAAGGAGAAGGGCGGAAAGGCAACTTTGTGTTCCTGCTTATAATGAGAACCTTTCATCATCCATTTCTCTTGGAGTCCATACGGAAGCTTCTCAACTATGGGGTTTACTCCCCTGGCCGTATCTAAGTAGGAAAGCCCTGTCAAATATCCTTCTCGCTTTGCAAATTCAACTTCAGAAAGCAAGTCACTTAATTCCATAAGCTTTTGATGTTCTTTGGGTGCTATTTTGGGAAATGTTTCCAGTTTGACAAACAAGGCCCCTTCTATGGCTTCTGGTGACCCATACATATCTTCCAGCCTTTGCCATATTGCGTTCAGTCCTGCAGATGGATTCCTTACGTTTACCGACTTAATACGTTGAGCATGTTGTGCTGAGTCTTTACCCAGCCATTTAATCAGAAGATCCATCTCCTCTCCTGCTGTGAGATCCAAGGTCTCAATGTTACCAATGAATGAGGACTTCCATGCTAGATAATTCTCTGGTCTATCATCAAATCTAATAAGGCCTGATGAAACCAGTTGGCTCCTTGCAAGATATTTGGCCAAATCTGTTGAAGAATTGTCACCACAACGACGAGCAGGACTGACTAGATAGCGACCAGGTTGACCAGAATTGGGAATACTTGCTGGAGTATCCATAGCATGGCGTGAACGACTGTTAAAGGAATTATAATGATTGGCATCTGCATTATCTGCGGGGATGCTATTCATTGGATGACCCAGTAAAGGTGACTTCTTATCTGACCCTTGGTCTCCTGGTAAGTTGGGAGCATCTATATTTGCATTACCAGTGTTTTGTGAAGGTATAGCTCTGGGTAAATTCATGCTTCTACCATTAGCACTATATTTACTCACATATTCTTCAGTGCGTTGTCGTGTGCTCTGCTCAGGTAGAAATTCAGCAAGGCCTTGACTTTCTGACTCAAATTTTACAGCCACAGCCTCCATTACAGCAGCTGTAGCCAGAGCTGCCTCTGCTTCACGCTCTCTCTCTAGAGCTTCCAAGGTAGCTTCTAAACGGGCTTTCTCTGTTTTTATTTCAATTTCTTTCTTTGAGAATGAAGCACGTGCCAAGGCAGCCTCAGCCTTTGCACGTGCCTTGGCTGCAACCATGCTGGCATTTGAAGTAACTGAAGCCTTGGAACAAGAGGACCTGGTTGACTTTGACTTAGCTGAGCAGGAAGCAACAGATCGTACCTCTAGATCGGAGTCCTCCATATCAATCAGAAGACTTTAGGGTGGCTGGCCTTGGAATCTCTGATAGATGTGATGTGTACAAACACCCTCAAGCAAGACTAGTAACTCCTGTTGCCATATTCATCTAGGCAATATCAGACACAAGGCAGTCAGGACATTTAGATTCTTGATTGTAGCTCTTTTTTTACTGTACTGGCCTCATTGAGTCCACTTTCAATTATCCAGCAAGTTAAACTCCTTCATACAATAATTCCCGGAACCACGAAGTGATGTTTGAGAATGTTTACTGAATGAATGGTGTAAAACTGAAAATACAAATACAAAAGAAAGAAATTATAAGCACTGATACATGTGTACAAAAACTGCTTTGACAAACAAATCATTAAAGACGTTAAGCAATGTCACATGAAACCATGAAAAACATGCAGGCTATTTCAAACAATATAATACATCAAATTTCAATATACAAAATGCATTTAACTTAAAGATAACAAAATCAGCAAAACTCACAAAGAATGCCCCATCAAACTCCAAACAGAAAATGTCCTTGGACTAAGAAGCCCACAACATGTGCAACCTCATGGTGTCTCTGACTCACAGTCAGATTGAGTCTGAATATAATGACATCATCGTCCCTCATTAATGAGGTCACACTCCTCAAACTTCCTGCTATATTCCAAATAGCCTTTAGAGGTCACTAGACTTAATACAACTGGCAGGGCCAGGACACATCTAACCCCTACACTATAGTCACGGTAAATAGCTCAGTGATTTTGTCTGGCCCATTCAATCGTTTAGTAATATATTTGTATTTAATGTAAATGGCATCTAACGTTGCTCCAGTAAAAAAAAAAAATCTCAGAGAGGACCCACCCACTTTTTATTTGCTTCCGACGCTCATGGTGTGAGGAAGGATGATGTATTGGTCAGAAGCTGATCATAGTGTCATAATAAACCGTTTACTTCCTCTCTCTCTGTTCTTTTAATACATTTGTAACCGGGCTGGCACAACTTTAGCGAAGCAGGAATTGTAGATGACACCTGTAAACGCTGATGTAGCACGTTTCTGTTTAATTAGCCTAATCGAGAGTCACATTGGCTGGTTGATTTGTGCAGGTTATTTACATATTTAGCAATTTGGTACCGAACAAAAACTAAATCACTCTCAATGTGATCAGATTATATCTGCAAATATCATGATTTGATTGGTATGATTATTAGCTGTTTGATCATCTGCTCATTGCAATCTTGTGTATATATACAGTCCTGGTCAGAATTATTGGCACATTTGGTAAATATAAACAAAGAAGCTTGTGAAAAATAAACTTGCATTGTTAATCCTTTTGTCCATTTATAAAAACAAAAACAAAATTCTAGCATTTTTATTGAAGTAAAACAATAGAAAATGGAAAATCACATTATGAAATAAATGCTTTTCTCTAAAACACATTGGCCCCAATTAATGGCACCCTTTCAATACTGTTTGCAACCTCCATTTGACAAGATAACAGAGTTTTCTTCTATAATGACTGGTGAGTTTGGAGATCAGAGACCATTCCTCCAGACAGAATCTCTCCAGATCCTTCATATTCCCAGGTCTATGTTGATACCCTCTCCTCTAATGTTTTCTGTAGGATTGAAGTCAGGGGACTGGGATGATCATGGCAGAAGCTTCATTTTGTGCTTAGTGACCCATTTTTGTGTGGATTTTGTATTGTTGTCCTGATGGAAGATCCAACTATGGCTCATTATAAGATTCTAGCAGAGGCTGTTACGTTTAGATTTTTTATTTGTTGGTATTTGCTAGAATCCATGATATACGTATATGAGCACCCAAAAAAAAGGCCCACATCATTAAGGTTCAGCTGTGTATTTATATCTAGATATAGTAGTAGCTTTATATCCCATCTGGTGGGTTTGCTGCCAAAAACCTCTTTTTTAAGTGTCATCTGACCACAGAAACTGGTCATATATATATATATAGTCACCCTGGTGTGCTAAAAATGTACAAATGATTAGGAATATACTTCAGAGATATTTTACTAATAAAATATTCTAGGGGTGCCACCAATTGTGGCCAACATGTATTTGACAAAAACATTTATTTCATTAGTGGGGTGGAAATCACATTATGAAACATTTCTTATTATTACCAATGTTGAAAACAGTTGCGCTGAGGATGAGGAAAAGCTAAAGTGTGTGTGTTTTGTGTTTGTCCATCAGTATCTTTTCCCAGATGCAGCGTTGGATAAAACAGACAGTAGTGATGTTAAATCCACACAGCACAACCCAGGAGGAAAGACTGAACCGGACAAAGACTCAGAGGATTACGTGAGTCTGAGCATAGAATCGTTGAAAACATTATCTCGCTATGAGAGGATTCAGATTTCGTGCACGATTCAGGATAAATTGAGAATCACAATTTATTTTGTTTAAAATAGAGATTACGATTCTACCACTATTCTGAATAGACAAACTAAACAAAAAAAGTTATTTACTAGAGGTTCTGAAACAATGTTAATTGCTGTAGTCTATTTAAAAATAGTTAATTACGTTGAATTAATATTTTTTTATTTGGTTTGAATGAATGAAAGACTCAAAGACTTTCATTACCGATGAATCAGCGTTTTTGAACGAATCTCTTAAATGAATGATTCAATGACACACATTTTTAACAGTCTCTTGTCTCCACCTACTGGTGTAAAGATGTAATGATACAATCTTTATTTGAAACTCTGAATCTGAACTATAAACTTTTATCCAGTACTTTTGTGATCATTTGAATGATTTTAACACAGAAATAATGATACTGTGGTAGTTTTTTGAAGCTGTTTCATATCTATACATAACCACTGCTTTCTCTGGATCAAAACACAGATCTGAATGTTTGCTGTGATCGTACATGTCAAAGGTTTAGGAATAGGCAAGGCATGTTGCCTTCACAGACTGTTGTGCTGAAATGCTCAGATCAGCACCTGACCGTTTTTCCCCGTGAACAGCATCTCTATAATCAGCTGAAATCGGCTCCGAGCGACAGTCTGACGTATCGTCTGGCTTTATGCATGTGTATGGTTAACTTCCATCACGGAGGAGTGCGTGCCGTCGCTCACCTGTGGCAGGAGTTTGTGTTGGAGATGCGCTACCGCTGGGAAAACAACTGCCTGATCTACGGGTAAGAGAAGTCATACAAACACATGTAACATGCAGAATAAATGCCCCATCACATCAAAAACGATAACTAGCACTGCAAAAAATGCTTTTCTTTCTTAGTATTTTTGTCTTGTTTCTAGTCCAAACATCTAAAAATTCTTAAAACAAGAAGTATTTACTAGACAAGCAAAAGTAATTGTCTTGTTTTGGGGGAAAATTACTCAAAATTAAGAGAGTTTTTGCTTAAAATAAGATAAATAATCTGCCAGTGGGGTAAGAAAAATAAAACAACATTATTGGCAGGTTATTTTGCTTATTTTAAGCAAAAACTCTCTTAATTTTGAGTAATTTTTTACCAAAACAAGACAATTACTTTTACTTGTCTAGTAAATGTTTCTTTAATGTAAGAATTCTTAGATATTTTGACTAGAAGCAAGACAAAAATACTAAGAAAGAAAAGCATTTTTTGCAGTGAGGGCCCTGTTTACACCTGGTATTAAGATTAAGATGAGTTTTTTTCGATCAGATCACAAGGGTGAAGAGGGAGACACATTCCTGTTTACACCTGGTGTTTTAATCCGTCTCTTTTATCCACTTTCAACCACTTCTGTCCTGATTTCTTTCAAGAGGAGGGTCTATGGGTGGATAACTGTATAGGTTTTTCAGACCTTTTGATCTAATAGACAAAATAAGCTCACTCAAATTTGCATATGAATGCGGTCGGAGGCGACGTAAAACACACAGAAAGCATTAGCTTTCGTTTCTGCTCTGACAGCTGTAAGACGAGCTGAATGCTGTGAGTGTGTTAGAAATCAGGATTTGTAAGAGAACATTATTTGTGCTTGGTATGTTTTTCATCTTCAAACCAAACTTGCGTCTCCAGCCGACAAAGTTTAAATCCCGTCTAACTAGTGTGTTTCCCATAATGTTCACGCGTTAGATCAATAGCTGGAGAGTAATCAGTCTTTTAAAGGTGCAGTGTGTAGTGTTTTTGAGGATCTATTGACAGAAATGCAATATCATTTCAGTGGAGTATAAAGTCATAACATAATGAACTGTTGTGTTTTTAATACCTTCGAATGAGCCGTTTCTATCTACACACACCGCGGGTCCCTTTACAATTCCCACTATTAACGACATTTGCCTCAATAAACTGCTTTTTAATAGTTAGTAAGGTAGATGTTAAGTTAAGGTATTGGGTAGGATTAAGGGATGTAGAATATGGTCATGCATTAATACGTGCTTTATAAGAACTAATAAACAGACAATATCCTAGTAATGTGCATGCTAATAAACAACTAGTTAATAGTGAGAATTGAACCCTAAACTAATGTGTTACCTAAGTAAAGTTAGTTTGACCTACCATTGCACTTTGAGAACATTCTGTCAAAGATATTAGGTGCTTAAATAACATAAAAAACATAATATATCCTACGTAAAGAAGTAAATATTAACTAGGTTATTGCTGCAGTTATGTGTCAGCTAACATTGCATGTGTGGATGATACCGCAAAAGACCACAGTTTGCAACAATAATCAAAACAAACAAATAATTAAAATCGCACAAGAGAGCATGCTGGGACCCCACTAAACAGATCACACTCCAACCCCTCCAATGCTCAAACTAAAACTACGCCCTTGGATCCGTTTAACCCCTTGATATTTGTACTTGAAAACAAGACAGAAATTCTGAGTAAGATTTCTTGCAGTACATGCAAATCGAGTGGTCTATCATGCATGTATATTTTCCGTATTTGCTAATGTCCTCTGAATAAATGTAAAAAGGCCCAGACATCATTCATGCAGTGCAGGTGATGAATTGTGGCCGTGCTGTAATGTTGCCTTTTGGGAAAGAGCTGCAGGCGTCCGGATCATTGATAACATTGGTGGAGAAACAATAACGCAGTGTGCTGCGGTTCCTCTGGTGTCCCTGCGGTCCTCCGTCTTGTTGTGTCATTGTGTGCAAATGAGTGAAGCCTTTTGCGTCTTTGAATACGGGCGGCTCCATTCACCTCGCCTCTGTTGTGGCCTGATGGGAGACTGTATTGATTGTGTGATGAACGCCTCTGTGTTGTGTGTTTCAGACTGGCGAGTGGCCCTCCTGATCTCAGGTGCTGTCTTCTTCATCAGAAACTGCAGGTGAATCTTCAAGATAGTGGACTTTACAGATAACAATAACTCGGTTGGCCCACGCTGGCCGATAACCAATTAATCAAGCCATAGTGTTTTAAATGGATACTGAATGAAAACAAGCACAGGACATAAAATAGAAATAGACATTTAAAAACAGTGCTGAATAATGGAAATGTACTGTACTGTAACAAATATTAATATATTATTTAAACCTTGATTATTCATGTTAGTGCATTAACTAATACGAGCACAACTTTAAAATGTAAAAATGCATTAGTTAAGGTTGAAATCAACAAATAAACAATGCATTTATTAGTCTTAAGCCGGGTGCACACTGTGCGATTTTGGCCACGATATGGCCATCTGAGACAAAATTTGCAAAACCTAAAAGATTCCTCAAATTATCTTTTTTCAAGACTATGACCAAAACGAGAGCTAGAGATCTCTTTTACCCCTTTTCTACCAAACTGGTTGCTAACTGGTGCTAGTTCGGGGCTAGAGCCTTATTTCAAATCGGTTCTTTGTGTTTCCACACCCAAAGCACTAGCTCCGAGCCAGGAAAACTGGTTCTTAAAGGGGGGGTGAAACACTCAGTTTCAGTCAGTGTCATGTCAATCTTGAGTACCTATAGAGTAGCATTGCATCCTGCATATCTCCGAAAAGTCTTTATTTTTTTAATAATTATATAAGAAAGATGCGCTGTTCCGAGTCTTTCCGAAAAAAGCCGAGCGGGTGGGGGCGTGTCGTGTGAGCGGAGCTAAATAATGACGTGTGCAGCAGCGCGCTGCTATTGTGTTGAGTCGAGTGCGTCGTAAAGCTGTCTCATCCCTAACAGCGGGAAAAAAACTTTATTCAAAATAAAAATATGGCTTTTAATCAGATACAGCCATACATCTATGATCCGGAATCAGACCCAGAGGCTGCAGTTGAACAGGAGCAGCAGCAAAAACGACTAGAGCAGGACGTCTCTATGTGGTACAAGTTATACACTAACTATATAATATGCTTAGCGGCTTGTGTTATTTACATATTTATACTTGAATTATATCGTCGTATTTTTGTCTTTGAAGGTGTACATGTGGGAAGTGCAGTTGTGCACGTGTGTTTGTGTGTTTACGCGTGGTTTGTGTAGACAGTAAGCGGACTAAAAAAACACAGACATTTGAAGCAGTCTCACTCACCCTTCTAACGTTGGGACTGCTCCATCCTTCAGCATTAGGCGATTGGGAAAATCCGGCGTCGGGAAAAGCTGGGCCTTGTTTATGAAACAGTCGGCACCGAAATGCAGCGAACAGATATAAACATTCGCGCAACTCAGTTGCTGATCCGGAAAAGCAAATTACATCCACTGTTGCCTTAACGCGGGGTTTTTGGGGAATCTGTGCAGGACTGTCTTGGTCTGGCAACCAAAAACGCACTTTTTTGGTGACATTGTTATGTGCACATCACCTGTCCAGCATCCTACAAGCCAGCGCTTTGATGGGCGTAGCCTGTTGCTTTCGCTCTCTCCCTCGCTCTCTCTCACGCGCTTCCGGTAGAATTGTCCGTAAGGCCCATACAAGGAAATTCCGCCCCCATTAACGTCAAAGGGGACGCATGATCTCAAAAAACTTGCCGAAACTTATGACTAACCGGAAGTAGTATTTTTGACAAAGAAATACTCCCATCAAACGTCCACCTTAACTTTTGAAACTTTGTCTATGTTTAGTATGGGATTCCATGTCTTTAACAGTGTAAAAAGATCAGTATGCATGAAACAGCATTTCACCCCCCCTTTAAGTAGCACCAAAACATTGCTGGGCTAGAAGTAAGAACGGATTACGTCAGGCTGGGGCGGTGTCACCAAGATGAACACACACTGGAGATCCACCATTTTTTAAATAGCAGCTAATGGAGCTAAAAGCTGCTGCTCGTTTCGGAAGTCATCGTAGGTGTAAATGACTAATGACTTTCAGACGAATAAAATCAGAATTATATTTAAAAAAATGTCCTGGCTCTTCCAAGCTTTATAATGGCAGTGAATGGAGGATTAGATTTTGAAGGCCAAAAAGTGTGTCTATCTATCATAAAAGGGCTACATACGGCTCAAGGGGTTAATAAAGGCCTTCTGAAGCGAAGTCATGCGTTTGTGTAAGAAAAATATCTATATTTATAACTCTAAAAACTATAATTGCAGGCTTCCAGTAACAGCCATACGCGAGTCTCGTTCCAGGTGAAGAATGACCTCTGACCTGACAATACTTTTCTTACAAAATGCATGGCTTTGCTTCAGAAGGCCTTTATTAACTCCCCGAGTCGTGTGGAGCACTTTTATAATGGATGGATGTGCTTTTCTGGGCTTCAAAATCTTCATTCACTCCCATGATAAAGCTGGGAGGAGACAGAACATTTTTAATATTAAGATTGTTTTCGTCTGAAAGATGAAAGTCATATACACCTAGGATGAGTTAATCATGGGCTAACTTTCATTTTTGGGTGAGCTATCCCTTTTAAATCAACATGAAAAATCCAGTGTTAGAAGAAAGTGAGTCATAGAGTTTTAGAATGAGATCAGGGCGAATAAATTACATAATTGTGAACTATCGCTTTAAACACTGACATACTTGTCTATGCACTTTTGTTCAAAAGACCTTTTTTAATAATAAATAAATACTTTTATTCAGCAAGGACGCATTAAATTGATCAAAAGTTACAGTAAAGGCATTTATAATGTTACACGACTCTATTTAAAATAAAAGCTGTTCTTTTGAACTTTCTATTTATCAAAGAATTCTGACAAATAAAAGGTGCTTCCACAAAAATATGAGCTGTTTTCAACACTGATAATAATCAAATCTTTCAATGTTCTTGAGCAGCAAATCAGCATATTAGAATGATTTCTGAAGGATTGTGATGCTGAATCTTAAACGTTTTCAATGCGTTTTTAATTGTGCTCTGCATCACCCGCAGATGCTGAACTGCTGCATTGAACGCAAGAGAGCAAGGGATGATGGGAGGAAGAATGCCGCATCAGATGGAAGCCGAGAAAAAAGCCGCCTGGGGCCGGAAAACTTGGGACCGTCGACCGGACCTGAAGGTAATACCGGGAAATCGTGGGACTCGTGGAGCGACAGTGAAGAGGAGTTCTTCGAGTGTCTGAGCGACACGGAGGAGATAAAGGAGGCGGAGACGGAGAACGAGAAAAAAACAGCCAATAAGAGCAAAGCAGAAGGTCGACTGCAGCCACACGGCAAACTCACACTGCTGAACTCACAGGAGCCGCTCTACATCCCCGTCACACAGGTCTGCGCGACATGCCACACAAACACACCTGGTTAAAAGGTTAGTTTACCCAAAAATTATTTAATTAATTACTCACCCTCATGTCGCTGGACACCCGTAAGACCTTCGTTCATCTTTTGTTGAAAGCTGAGAAAGGCTTCAGAAAGGCCTCCATTGGCATTCAGTACATTCCCACTCACAAGACCCATAAAGGCACTAAACACATCGATACAAAGCCCATCTCACTACAGCGGCTGGACAATCATTTTACAATGCAACGAGAATAGTTTTTGTGCGCAAATAAAATCAAAATAATGACTTTATCCGCCAAGTTATTGTCTCCTGTGTAGGTCTCGCTCCTACAGAGTTCACGTCAATAACTTGGCAGATAAAGTCGTTATTTAGATTTTTTCTGCGCACAATAACTATTCTCGTCGCATTGTAAAATGATTGTCCAGCCACTGTAGTGAGATGGACTTTGTATCGATGTGTTTAGTGCCTTTATGGGTCTTGTGAGTGGGAATGGACTGAATGCCAATGGAGGCCTTTCTGAAGCCTTTCTCAGCTTTCAACAAAAATATCTTCATTTGTGTTCTGAAGATGAACGAAGGTCTTACGGGTGTCCAACGACATGAGGGTGAGTAATTAATGAAATCATTTTCATTTTTGGTTGAACTAACCCTTTAAGCGTCAGATTGTTCTTTGAATTTGACATACTTTGAAAGTTAGTTATTGGTTTGTTTTCAACCTCATTGTGAGCCTCGCTGCAAATTAAAGTTGCGTAAAATTGGAATATCACATAAAGCATTTGCGAATAAAGCTCCGTTTGGGAACAATCTTTCTGGGAGGTAATTATACTGAACCACTTTGACATCAGACTTTGGCTAAGGCCAAAAAGGTTTCAGTGCACTATATAGGGGATAGGGAACCATCAGACAGTGCACTATATAGGAGATAGGGAACCATCAGACAGTGCACTATATAGGGGATAGGGAACCATCAGACAGTGCACTATATAGGGGGTAGGGAACATTCAGACAGTGTACTATATAGGGGATAGGGAAACATTAGACAGTGCACTATATAGGGGATAGGGAAACATCAGACAGTGCACTATATAGGGGATAGGGAACCATCAGACAGTGCTCTATATAGGGGATAGGGAACATTCAGACAGTGCACTATAGGGGATAGGGAAACATCAGACAGTGCACTATATAGGGGATAGGGAAACATTAGACAGTGCACTATATAGGGGATAGGGAACCATCAGACAGTGCACTATATAGGGGATAGGGAACCATCAGACAGTGCACTATATAGGGGATAGGGAACCATCAGACAGTGCACTATATAGGGGATAGGGAACCATCAGACAGTGCACTATATAGGGGATAGGGAACCATCAGACAGTGGACTATATAGGGGATAGGGAAACATCAGACAGTGCACTATATAGGGGATAGGGAACAATTCAGACAGTGCACTATATAGGGGATAGGGAACCATCAGACAGTGCTCTATATAGGGGATAGGGAACGATCAGACACTGCACTATATAGGGGATAGGGAACCATCAGACAGTGCACTATAGGGGATAGGGGACCATCAGACAGTGCACTATATAGGGGATAGGGAACGTTTAGACAGTGCATTATATAGGGGATAGGGAACCATCAGACAGTGCACTATATAGGGGATAGGGAACCATCAGACAGTGCTCTATATAGGGGATAGGGAACCATCAGACAGTGCACTATATAGGGGATAGGGAACCATCAGACAGTGCACTATATAGGGGATAGGGAACCATCAGACAGTGCTCTATATAGGGGATAGGGAACCATCAGACAGTGCACTATATAGGGGATAGGGAACCATCAGACCACAGCTCCAGTCCGGAGACACGATAGTACAGAGCGGATCATATGAGCGAGTCGGCGCACACCAGAAAACGAATCGGACCTGTTTGAATTCTGCACAGAACGCTATTTTGAAGCGATATAGAGGAGATTAGGAGAAAACTGCGGCTTTACCAAGCTCAACAGCTCTGGTCGAGCTGTGATTTAAACTAAATGCTATTGGCTATTGTAAAAAGGGGGAGGAGCTGCTTAATATGCCCTGTCCTGTCTTCCTGTTTCAGTGGAAATGACATCAGCACATTGAATAACACTACACGTTTCAAGGCACTTCAATGGGACTTCAACCATTCCACAATCCTAAACCAATGCAGTTCTTTCTCTTCTCTGTTCTACTATCACTCTAAATCTAATCCCCAGTTTAATCATGACTGTTGTTGTATAAACTGGTGTTTGTGACGCAGGAGCCCGCGCCCATGACTGAAGACCTGCTGGAGGAGCAGTCGGAGGTGCTGGCCAAACTGGGCACATCTGCTGAAGGTGCCCATCTCCGCGCCCGCATGCAGAGCGCCTGCCTCCTCTCCGACATGGAGTCGTTTAAGGTGAGGCCACTGTGTTTTATTTTCAACTTCATTTATCTTGAGTGTGTCATCTGCGAGAAAGACTCGAGTGCAGTGGTCAAACACATCCGTCTAGCTCATTTACATAGAAAAACAATGGTACATTCCGAGCCAGGTAAACAAAATCGGTACCACAGGGATTTTTGCGAACTGCGCACCATATGAAAAGAGTTCAGTAAGGCGTAAAGAAATAACTGATGCATCACGTATCATTTACGTATCATCAAGATATGGTGTGTGAAAGTTTTGTTTTCAAAATCGTGATTAAAATTAAAAAAGTGCAATATTAATCAAAAACATATTTCCAATCTAGACAATTACAGTAATATAAGGTTTGTAATATAACGGCTGGTTAATAAAACTATTTGAAATGAAATCAGTATTCAAGGGTTGACTTGATGAGTAGCATATAAACTTGTGCATCCGTGGGGTCAGAAAAATAATCTGAATTCAAAGGAAAAAAAATTATTTTTTTGACTCCACAAGCAGACATTTTTTCTTGTTTTATGCATAAACTTTTTCAGAGAACAAGACTTAAAGAGGTCATGAATTGAGAAATCAAATGTTTTGATATGTTAAAGGTCATTGTGATATAAGAATACCCTGTAAGTTTTAGAGCTGAAAACTTCCTTGTAGGTCAAAGAAAAGCTTTTATTGACACCAGGCCCAGAAATCGATCGATCTCAGAACATGTCGACCCTTGACGTCATCGTGTGGTGAAGCAGCGCCTCAACATAATAAGAACAACGCCTGATTCTGTAGCTCCGCCCACGGCTCGTGCCTGACATGACATAGGCCTACATAGAGCTAAACCGGATCGAATTTCTAAGCAGTAAACATGCCGCATAAGCTTCATTCAGATTTCATTATTATGAATGCATGGTTGAACTTTATTTTTAATGAATATCCAACTCACGTGGGGAAGACATTGTGCGTCTGTTCCTTCATTTAACCACGGATTAGTTTGTAAACAAGACTGGACTTGCAGACAGGATGAGATCACATGATTGAATGAAGCAACATACTTATGCCAGTAAAACAAGTTTTTTTATATGTAATAGTATTGCATTGTTACAGATTATTTGATGTCAAAGGCTGGAGAATCCTTTATTTGTGGTGGTGTTGGTTCATTGCGATTGGGGACCAGACTCGGGACGTGTATGGGCCAGGGCTCGCAAAGCCCAACGTCCTGTGTGTATGTGGTTTGCAGTTATATCCACCGAGCGGGCGGGCCAAGTAATAAAAAAATAACATTCCAATCAATTGCGGGTGGATGAGAGATAAATCATTGTGTTTGTAAGTTAAAGACCCTGTGGACGAATCATTCCGGTTGCCTTTCCCCCACACGCTTTCAAAACAATCCCTCATGTGAACTGACAGGGGAGCTGAAGCTCATTAAATATGCAAATCTTCTCCAATCATAGCTGTGGCCGTTTACTTCTAAGTCTCCAGTGCGGCACACCCATAAAAACTGAGCGTTGCAGGAGAGCGCCTCAAAACCAGTGTAGAAAATAGCCTATTACTTATTCATTTAATGATGTTTTTGAATGTAAAAACCATGCGAACGTCATAAGTTGACCTCAGACAACAGTATAAAAAAATTAAAAATGCCAATTCATGACACCTTTCATTGCTTCCGTCATTTTGCTACTCAAGTAATTATATTCTGATTTAAGAATGTTTAGATATTTGTACTAGAAAACAAGACAAAAGTACTGTGGAAGAACATCATGTTTTGCAGTGTGAGCGGCTCGTTTTGTACGTTTGGGCCGAATGACAGATTTCACATGGCAATGCAGAATGAGTCAACAACCAGATTATATAGCCGCTCACGTCTTTCTCATCCCAGACAATGGCTCCTGTCTTCATCTGTGCACAATTCACTGAATCTTTTATAGGTTTCACCTTTTAAAAGCGCTGCTTGGCAGAAGCCAAAGGGAGAAGCATCATTCATTTTCATAAGCGCCACCCTTCCATCCTTCTCTGTCGGATAACGGCAAATTATCCCGCAGCGTTATGCCGTGGACAAACCCGAGAGATTAAGGGAAAAGGGATTTGTGTGGGAATGGAGCGTTCCATAAGCACAGCGAGCACAGCCTCATTTCCAACTTCTGCTAGTGCGCTATAAAGCAAGAATGCTCGTTTTTGATCACCGGGGGGCGAGACCGATGTGGAAAGGTGACATTTTGTGTCTATTTTGCCTCGCTATAGCCTGTTCAACTGCCCTACAAAATGCTCTAATTTCCTGAGCAGACACACCAGCTCGTCTTATTGCAGTGGCGGACTGCTGTGAGCGCAGCGATCGCAGTAAATGGCCCCTTTAGCTGAAGATGGCCTCTAAATTTAGCAGCAGTGCTGTCTGTAATTGTGCTTAGCCAAGCATAATTTGGCATTTTGGCTTTAATTACCATCTCCCTCCGGGTGGAGAGCAGAGAGACCCGAATATGATGAATGGGGTGTCTTAAAAGTGTGACGGCGCTCTCGCACACATCATACCGCTGCACCGCTCCACAGTCAGACGTCAGCTGCTGCATCCACTGTAAGCGCTGAAACAGAAACGAGGGTGAACAGCAGCAGCTCTAACTCATTTCAAACTAGATCTTCGCCTTTATCTTGTGAGCCGTGCCTGTGGAAAAACTCCAGCACAGTGCCAGATTCAGCCTGACAGCTTTCCAAGGGTTCATTAGGCCTTTGCTAAATTCGGTTGTCATTTCACCTTTTAGTGCTTAATCCTGTTCTGTACACACACAATTCAATCATTTACAGGAGTGACAATCGCATTCTACAAACAAATGATCTCCTGAAAAATGCAGGTGGTGACTTTTACAAAAATTCTATGCAGTGTGAACGAAACCGAACTGAACTAGTTGTTAAAGGCATAGTTCGGACAAAAATGAAAATTGTGTCATTTACTCACCCCTCAAATCTGACTAAAAAAAACTTTACCAAGTTTACTATGGTAAAAATACTATGTAAGTCAATGTAAGCAAACCTTTTGGTTTCCAACATTCTTCAAAATATCTTCTTTTGTGAAACTCGTACAAGTTTGGAACCACTTGATGATGAGTAAATGACAGAATTTTCATTGTTGGGTGTAAGGTCCCTTTAAAGGTCCCGTTTTCATGTGTTTTTGAAGCTTTGATTGTGTTCACACAATCCATGATTGGATGACTGGGTGAAGAGTGACAGTGATGAGCGCTGCATTTTACTCAAAGTTGAACATCGTTTAACTCTCGGTGACAAGTAAAAAACACTGAACGCTCAGCACTTCGTTACGCTCAGACAGTGCACTATATAGGGGATAGGGAACCATCAGACAGTGCACTATATAGGGGATAGGGAACCATCAGACAGTGCACTATATAGGGGATAGGGAACCATCAGACAGTGAACTATATAGGGGATAGGGAACCATCAGACAGTGCACTATATAGGGGATAGGGAACCATCAGACAGTGCACTATATAGGGGATAGGGAACCATCAGACAGTGCACTATATAGGGGATAGGGAACCATCAGGCAGTGCACTATATAGGGGATAGGGAACCATCAGACAGTGCACTATATAGGGGATAGGGAACCATCAGACAGTGCACTATATAGGGGATAGGGAACCATCAGACAGTGCACTATATAGGGGATAGGGAACCATCAGACAGTGCACTATATAGAGAATAGGGAACCATCAGACAGTGCACTATATAGTGGATAGGGAACCATCAGACAGTGCACTATATAGAGAATAGGGAACCATCAGACAGTGCACTATATAGGGGATAGGGAAACATCAGACAGTGCACTATATAGGGGATAGGGAACCATCAGACAGTGCACTATATAGAGGATAGGGAACCATCAGACAGTGCACTATATAGTGGATAGGGAACCATCAGACAGTGCACTATATAGGGGATAGGGAACCATCAGACAGTGCTCTATATAGGGGATAGGGAACCATCAGACAGTGCACTATATAGGGGATAGGGAACCATCAGACAGTGCACTATATAGGGGATAGGGAACCATCAGACAGTGCACTATATAGGGGATAGGGAACCATCAGACAGTGCACTATATAGGGGATAGGGAACCATCAGACAGTGCACTATATAGGGAATAGGGAACCATCAGACAGTGCACTATATAGGGGATAGGGAACCATCAGACAGTGCACTATATAGGGGATAGGGAACCATCAGACAGTGCACTATATAGGGGATAGGGAATGATCAAACAGTGCACTATATAGGGGATAGGGAAACATCAGACAGTGCACTATATAGGGGATAGGGAACCATCAGACAGTGCACTATATAGGGGATAGGGAACCATCAGACAGTGCACTATATAGGGGATAGGGAACCATCAGACAGTGCACTTTATAGAGGATAGGGAACCATCAGACAGTGCACTATATAGTGGATAGGGAACCATCAGGCAGTGCACTATATAGGGGATAGGGAACCATCAGACAGTGCACTATATAGGGGATAGGGAACCATCAGACAGTGCACTATATAGTGGATAGGGAACCATCAGGCAGTGCACTATATAGGGGATAGGGAACCATCAGACAGTGCACTATATAGGGGATAGGGAACCATCAGACAGTGCACTATAGGGGATAGGGAAACATCAGACAGTGCACTATAGGGGATAGGGAACCATCAGACAGTGCACTATATAGAGGATAGGGAACCATCAGACAGTGCACTATATAGTGGATAGGGAACCATCAGACAGTGCACTATATAGGGGATAGGGAACCATCAGACAGTGCACTATATAGTGGATAGGGAACCATCAGACAGTGCACTATATAGGGGATAGGGAACCATCAGACACTGCATTATATAGGGGATAGACGTCAGACAGTGTAAATATGCTTTCCATTGGGGTGAATGAAGTCTGGTTTCACGTTAGTGTCAGTGAACCACCACAGCTCCAGTCCAGAGACACAATAGCACAAGGAACTGTTTAATATGCTCCGCCCCATCTTCCTTTTTCAGTGAAAAATTACATCAACTCATTGGATAACGCTGTGCTTTTCAAGGCACTTCAGTGGGGCTTTAAACAACACACCCAAAAACGTTCATAACAAGGGGACATGGCATTATGCAAGAGTGCGATATTTGAAGCAGCCTTTCCAAACATAAGCAAAACATGACGCCTCCATCAACTGTGCTTTAGTTAAAACTGCTGTTGTTTTCTTCCACAGGAAGCAGCACACAGTTCGAGGTCTGACATGAAATGTGTTTGGAATTAAACGTGTTGCTGTCTGCAAGTCTCAAAGCCTCGCTGAAACTCGCAGATTCATTATGTGTTTCAGTAATTATCGAGTATGAAAGCATACAGGACTTCAGCGACTGACAGAAAGGTCAACCTGAGAAAGTTTGCGGCTGGAATTTGTCTCCAGCTCATTTACAACAGAAACGTGTGATGAATCGCTGTAGCTCAATGCTGCAGGACTGCACCAATAAACACAATCATTGACAGTCTTTATTCAGAGCTTTATCTATACATTTGTATTTCTGTGTATGCATCATTATTGTCAGACAAACAATTGTAATGGTGCTAAAAACAACCATAATTTGTTTAAACCTAAATATATTTTAACCACTCAAAACACCTCAGCAGCTGCATAGCCACTAATAAAACAACCTTGTTTGGGTGATATATGATCCAAGCCTTCCTTAAGTTCAGTGCCGGGTTGCATAAAACACCTTAAGTGAAAATTTCCCTTAAGATCACCCTTAGGTTTCCCTTAAACTTAAGGGTGTTGCAGAAAATAATTCTTAAACTGAAACGTCATAAACCCTTAGAATTATCCTCAAATTATTTTTTCACTTAACTAATCCCTTAAAAACCGTTAAGTGTTGCATAAAGCCCCTTAACTGTCATTTTCCTAAGTATAGTTTAAGGTTAGGAAAACTTTACCTTAAGAGTTCACAGACATTAATGAGAAAAAAAATGGCTGAGTTTATTGATCCTGTTGAAGATGTAAATGTGCCAAGGCGAATTTTTAGCGATAGGGAGAATCCTCTGGACCATCTTAGCGATAAAAAACTGCTTCGCAAATATAGATTTGATCGCCGCGGGATATATGAGATCGCTAGCAAACTGGAAGGCGATCTTGATCATGTTACCCAGCGCAACCACTCACTACCCTCTGTGTTACAGTTGCTTATAGCACTTCGGTTCTTTGCAACTGGGAGTTTCCAGTCTTTAGTTTGAGATGTTTTCCATGTTCATAAATCGTCAGTTAGTAGAGTTATTCACCGGGTTGCAGGGGCTCTCTGCCGTCATTTAAGCCAAACGGTGACATTTCCATCGCGTGTTGAACTGGATGCCATTCAAACCTCTTTTTTTCGGAAAGCGGGGTTTCCTCGAATAAGTGGTGTAATCGATGGCACACATGTCAGAATTCAGGCTCCCCGCACGCATGAAGATCAGTATGTTAACAGAAAAAATTAAAATGATTGTAGAGCCGCTGTAGTGAGATGGGCTTTGTATCGACGTCTTTAGTGCCTTTATGGGTCTTCAGAAAGGAAATGACATTGGTGTCAATGAAGGCCTTTCTGAGCCATCGGATTTCAACACTAATATCTTCATCTGTGTCTGAAGATGAACGGAGGTCTGACGGCTGTCCAACGACATGAGGGAGAGGAATTAATGACGTAATTAAAATTTTTGGGTGAACTAACCCTTTAAACTCAAGGCGTGTTTGTGTTTTCACAGGCGGCGAATCCTGGCTGTTCCCTGGAGGATTTTGTGCGCTGGTATTCCCCGAGAGATTACGTGGAGGAGGAAGTGAGCGATGAGACGGGCCAGATGGTCATTCGGGGCGACCTAAGCGCCCGCATGAAGATCCCGGGCAATATGTGGGTTGAGGCCTGGGAAACGGCCAAAGCCATACCAGCACGCCGACAGAAGAGACTGTTTGATGACACCAAAGAGGCTGAGAAGGTCAGAACCTCCAGTCCAGGCTCACGTGCTCTCGGTCCAGGAACATTATGAGCCCGGCCTGCTTTTATTGATGTGACATGTTCATTTCAAGCCTTTTGCGAGGAATACCTACACAACGTCTTTAATAATATCGTAATTGTTGTTTTAACGATACGCGATCTGACATTATCAAGTAATATAATGCCTTTGAAATTAAAGATTAGGGACAAAATTACCTTTTAATATATCTTTTAATTTAAAGCTAGACTGTGTGATATTTTCCCCCATCTAGCGGTGTAAAGGTATATGACCATCCAGTGAATAATAGTTTCTGCTCCTCTCAATTTCGATTTCGTTTCAACTCCTACGGTGGCCGATTTAGTCATGGCTTCCAGTTCGACCTCTTCAGTGAGTGTTGCTTCAAGTGATGAGGTTACTTTTGAAAACTATTATAATTTGCAGTTATTTAATTTGCCAAATGATCTATGATCAAATTAATCTATGTAAAATGAATAATAGTTTCACGTTTTCGTTATTTTTTACCATTTCATTGCTAACATCAGCTATCAGGTTCCCAGACGAATGCAAGCTAATCTTAGTAAAGTAACTTTTATCAGTGCTATCGTTATTCTGTATATTGTACGACATCACTAGCGTAAAGGCAAACAAATTATAATGCAATTAAAATATTAATCTCATGTTATCCGTCATAGAACACGGATTTATGTTAACGTTATAAGGTAAACAATACTTTTTCATCATTGACGCGAGGAAAACTATCCTAGACGTCGTTCTAGTGTTAGGCACAGCACACCATGATATAATTAGCCAAGCAACAATAAAACTTCCAATATACACGAATAGGCTGAATTAATATTACCTGTCGAGAAGAAAGCAGGCAACGTCAGCGTTCTTTTTAAAATCGTTGCTCCTCATGAGCTCTTTCCATCTTGGAAAGGCCACTCTAATATTTACTTTTGTCTTGTTGATTTGCCCGTTGCGTTGCCGTCTTAATTCTCTTTTCCGCTTCCTTGGCGACTCTGATACATATCTCGCAATGTTACTAGGTCCCCGACCGGGGTCGAATTCGGTAATCAGTTCCGGGACGTGGTTGCTTTCACACAGAAGGCGACCCGGCAATGCTCCGGGAATACTGCGGGTCCGACGTGCAGTGTGAAAGGGGCTTAAGAGTGATCCTCCATCATCATATAGCAGCCTCAAGCAATCCTCCTCTTCACATTCGAGATTCGACACAGTGCCATCGAGTGTAAAAACGCGAAAAGCGAAGCTTGAATTTACGGGTATGTCCCTCTTTGGCTAATGTACTTTCAAGATGGAGGAGCAACATGGCGACCGCCATTCGAACCCCTCACCCGTATGTATTTTCAATGGTATATTATAAAATTACGAGAATACATTATTACTTGAAAGAAGTAAATATACATTAATGAGCACATATATTTTTGAAAGAACTAAGGGTTTTTAGCTAAGAATAAACTAAAAAAGTTACACAGTGTAGCTTTAATATAGTTAATATCACATGAAGAGTGCATTTTATTTCTCCAAATATTAGCATGATAACAAATAAAAATACTGATTTTATACAACAGTTCAATAAACAAGAAGTTAATATTAAGGGACTTACATTTTAGACAACACTGCCTGTTTTTGCTCTATTTCGCCAATGAAAATAGTTTGAAACAAGCCACAGCACCTCAAAATAGCAACGTGCCAACAATGCTCCTGAACACACCTGTTTCAGACCAGCTATTTAAACAACATGGCGTTGGACATGCAAATGATAATAGCGTCAAGCTGAAACTAGCGAAAAACACTTGCGTCGCGCAGCGATGCGCCGGGTGTATGATAGGGCCCAATGACTCATTCATTAACACTGACTTCCTGGTGGTTTTAATTTAATATTTAAAGTGTCTTTTCATTTTTTTAATCAAATATCAGTATTCAACTGATATATTTTATCTTTAAAACATCAAAACATTCTTTCTGCATTTGT
>NC_090176.1:50055614-50140614 GCF_024679245.1 Pseudorasbora parva
GAGGAAGATGGTGACGAGCTGGAGAGGTAAAGTCTGTTTAGTTTCACCATACAAGTCACACAAGATGCACAATATTATCAACATGTCATCAGATTTGGCTAAAATGGCTTAAATTATTTATTGGCATCAGCCCCATATTTGCCGAAATGCCTTGCCGATGGGAAAAGGAATCACAATGAGAGTTTCTCATTTTTGTTCAGAAAAACTTGCCTCTGCTTATGACGCGACCCTCTAGCTCGATATAGCTCCGCCCCTCCCACTCAACAAGACTCCACCCTCTAGCTCGATATTGCTCCACCCCTCCCACTCAACAAGACTCCACCCTCTAGCTCGATATAGCTCCGCCTCTCCCACTCAACAAGACTCCACCCTCTAGCTCGATATAGCTCCGCCCCTCCCTCTCAACAAGACTCCACCCTCTAGCACGATATAGCTCCGCCCCTCCCACTCAACAAGACTCCACCCTCTAGCTCGATATTGCTCCGCCTCTCCCACTCAACAAGACTCCACCCTCTAGCTCGATATAGCTCCGCCCCTCCCACTCAACAAGACTCCACCCTCTAGCTCGATATAGCTCCGCCCCTCCCAATCAACAAGACTCCACCTTCTAGCTCGATATATCTCCGCCCCTCCCATTCAACACAGCTCATCCCCTCTTGCTCAACAAGACTCCACCCTCCTGCTCGATATAGCTCCACCCCTTTGCTCAACATGACTGGTATGTTTATAGTTTTTAAGTTTTTTAGGTTTATTTTGTTTGTTATTTTAGTGCTTCAACTTAATCTAAACGAAAACGAGATGCTGCTTTGGCAAATAGCAAAAACAAAACAAGTGTATTTCTTTATATATAATTGTATTTCAGTTAATGTTTTTTTATTTCAAGTAATGAAAATGTTTTTATGGCTTTGTCCTTTAGTCTTAATTAACGATAACCCTTTTGTCAGTATTTTCCACAGTAAAGTCCTAATTGTTAATTAAAATTAGTGCATTTTCTTAGGCTGTTTTTCCATCCTTCTTCATTAATCTCTGAATAAAAGTTTTAGCCAAAGTTTTAAAAAGCTGCTGTTGCAGGAGAGACTTTGTGTTCTTTTCACAGAAAGGTAAATATGTATATCAATATCAGACAAAATGGGTAGGAAAATATTATATCCGCATCCCTGCTTGCTTGTTAGTGAATGTTTCAGGGCTGGAGTGGTTATGAGTAGGAGGCTGGAGCTGTATCGAGCAAAATGATGGAGTGGGAGGGTGGAGTCTTATTGAGTGGGAGGGGCGGAGCTATATCAAGCAGGTGGGTGGAGTCTTGTTGAGTGGGATGGGCGGTGCTATTTCAAGCAGGTGGATGGAGTCTTGTTGAGTGGGATGGGCGGGGCTATATCAAGCAGGTGGGTAGAGTCTTGTTGAGTGGGAGGGGCGGTGCTCTATCAAGTAGGTGGGTGGAGTCGTTTTGAGTGGGAGGGGCGGTGCTATATCAAGCAGGTGGGTGGAGTCGTTTTGAGTGGGAGGGGCGGTGCTATTTCAAGCAGGTGGGTGGAGTCTTGTTGAGTGGGAAGGGCGGGGCTATATCAAGCAGGTGGGTAGAGTCTTGTTGAGTGGGAGGGGCGGTGCTATATCAAGTAGGTGGGTGGAGTCGTTTTGAGTGGGAGGGGCGGTGTTATATCAAGCAGGTGGGTGGAGTCGTTTTGAGTGGGAGGGGCGGTGCTATATCAAGCAGGTGGGTGGAGTCGTTTTGAGTGGGAGGGGCGGTGCTATATCAAGTAGGTGGGTGGAGTCGTTTTGAGTGAGAGGGGCGGTGCTATATCAAGCAGGTGGGTAGAGTCTTGTTGAGTGGGAGGGGCGGTGCTATATCAAGCAGGTGGGTGGAGTCTTGTTGAGTGGGATGGGCGGTGCTATTTCAAGCAGGTTGGTGGAGTCGTGTTAAGTTGGAGGGGCGGTGCAATATCAAGCAGGTGGGTGGAGTTTTGTTGAGTGGGAGGAGCGGTGCTATATCAAGCAGGTGGGTGGAGTCTTGTTGAGTGGGAGGGGCGGTGCCATATCAAGTAGGTGGGTGGAGTCTTGTTGAGTGGCATGGGCGGTGCTATTTCAAGCAGGTGGGTGGAGTCTTGTTGAGTGGGAGGGGCGGTGCCATATCAAGTAGGTGGGTGGAGTCTTGTTGAGTGGGAGGGGCAGAGCTATTTCAAGCAGGTGGGTGGAGTCTTGTTGAGTGGGAGGGGCGGTGCCATATCAAGTAGGTGGGTAGAGTCGTTTTGAGTGGGAGGGGCGGTGATATATCAAGCAGGTGGGTGGAGTCTTGTTGAGTGGGAGGGGCGGTGCCATATCAAGTAGGTGGGTAGAGTCGTTTTGAGTGGGAGGGGCGGTGATATATCAAGCAGGTGGGTGGAGTCTTGTTGAGTGGGAGGGGCGGTGCCATATCAAGTAGGTGGGTAGAGTCGTTTTGAGTGGGAGGGGCGGTGCTATATCAAGCAGGTGGGTGGAGTCTTGTTGAGTGGGAGGGGCGGGGCTATAGAGACAGAGCGTATTTAGACCACGCCCACACTGGTGTTTAAGGAGACAAAAGTGGATACAGGCAATAAGACGTGAAGCTTCAGCAGGAAGAATGGATCAATTTTGTGATCCTGACGTTCAGTATGCCTCAGTATGCCTACGGTTGCAGTAAACATGTTGTCACATCCAAATGTCAGTTTTATATATTATATTTCCTGTCGCTGATTACTTTCTCCTCCAGTGGGCGTAGTTCTCAGTGTAATATAGTATGACGCTGTTAGGGGTTAACAGCTTATGACCCAGGACCAGTAGTGAAGAAATGAAGACAAAGAGTCAGGATTGCAATTAATTAAAATAAAAATGTAAGAAATTTTACTTAAGAATAGTTTGCAGTTTCAAAAGCAGAAGCCAGCCTCTCACAAGTCTCACAAGGAGTTCGTAGGCCGCGCTCCCTCTCTCACCGTCTCGTTGCCTCGCCCTATCGTACATACAGTTGCCCCAAAAGTTATAGCGTTTTCAAGGTCTATCCACGTCATTACTGCAATGTGGATGGTTCCGATTGGCTCAGAAACAAAGCAGAGTCATGGTAAATTTCCACTCATGTCAGTTAATCTGATGCACGTTTCCACTGACGTGTCACTTGTTGATGCTTTCACCCCAGAATTAGGCCCGTAGTGACCTTCCAGATCTGGAGCAGGCGCCAGCTTGCCCAGAACAACAGGTCCACCCATCTCTTAGGGTGCCCATTGTACACCATTCTCAACACTGATCTGTAACATAGAATATTGCGCACATACACAGATACACAGTCTCTCCAAGGTTGGAGCTGATTAAGCTCCAGTTCTAACCAGTTCTTACCAAAACATACTGATAACATGTGCTTTCTTTCAGTGAGAGGTACACACTAGTACAGGCAATATTCATCTAGACTTTAGTGTTTCAGTAAAAGGAAATATAAAAGGAATAAAACAATAAATTAAATGAAAGACAAATCCATATTTCATCTCTGGAAGCCGGGCTAAGTGAGCAAACGCTGTTACTGCACTCCTGACATGTTAGGGGTGTCTGTTACCTCAAAAACACAAACACACAACGTTGTTGCAAGTGTTTAGTGACACATCACACATCTCTAGGCCAGACCCTCAGTCGCTCCCCAGAGACCAAATACACACTTTAGAAAACAAGAAACTAAAGCAAAATCATGACACGAGAGAATTATTATAATAATATAGGAAGATAAATATTGATTAAGGCTTTGATTTTGAAGTTAATTAGGAGATATGTACTATATACAGGTATATTGAAGCGGCAGTGGATTTCAGAATCCCCCTTTCAACGCGCTCTGTCTCAAGTGCCTGTATCCATTTTTATGTCTTTAAACGCTCGTTTTTTTGGGGTCAACAGCTTATAAACACTTCTGGGGTTTTGTTCCTGGATTTTTAGCTTGTTTTCTGTACACCTTGTGACTTATCAGCTTTTAGACATTGTTTTTTTGTGTGTGTAATAAGTAAGAAATGACAAGGAGGGAGCCTCACACAATAGAAAGTCAATGGAGACGGTTGGTTTGTTTCCCCCCGGTGGGCGTGGCTTTCATATTATGACGCGTGTTGCTCCGTCTCTATCAAGCAGGGGGTGGAGTCATGTTGAACAAGAGGGGTGGGTCATATTAAGGGGGGAGGGGCCAATTTGCTGAGCACTAAATTTGATCCGTCTTGAGCAGGAGGGGCGGAGCTATATCAAGCAGGGGGTGGAGTCATGTTAAGCAAGCATGTGCTGTCAGTCTGACAGGGGCAGGAAGGGCATGTCAGAAGAGTCTCCTGGCACTCGTTAGTTCCCAGGGGCCGCTTGGGGCCACAGCAGGCTGGTCAAGACAGACACAACGGCCTCATTAAGACGAGACCCTGAGCTGCCCGCAGGAACAAAGACAGTTCAGTGCAGGTGTGTGTGTGGTTGTGTTGAACAGGCTGAATTCACACTAACACACACAGGCACAGTTGTTTTTCTCTATATATTACGGCAGCATTTCTTAGACGAATATGAACATGATAAATATTCCTCTTCCTTCATCTAAACACTCTGGCATCCTCTACATGTACTGTACAGTCACTGTCTCACATTATACTGTTACTCCTGTCTGTCTCAGGTTTGTGAGCCTTCTTCTGGAGGAGCCGGAGGTGTCTGTGGTCGGTGCAGGTCGAGGTCCTGCTGGAAGCATCATACATAAGCTGTTCGTCAGTTCTCAGCGGGTAAACACACACACACACACACACACCTGACCAAAGAAGGGTTTAATGTTTTATCATAACTTCTCTCTTCTCAGAGACAATGGGCCAGAATCAACCAAAAGTTGGAAAATACTAATCTAATATTGTGCAATGTGCATCCATGCTTGCTTTTGATAAAAGCATCTGCCAAATGCATAAATGTGAATGTTTAATTCTGTTCCTGAGGTTACTAATGTTAG
Organism: Pseudorasbora parva; assembly: GCF_024679245.1. Lineage (NCBI taxonomy): Eukaryota > Metazoa > Chordata > Actinopteri > Cypriniformes > Gobionidae > Pseudorasbora > Pseudorasbora parva. The sequence goes on from NC_090176.1 coordinate 50,060,560, forward strand.
TGTAACACTTTACAATAAGGTCCCATTATTTAGTGCATACAATAAGCAGTAAAGCTAGTTATTTACATGTTAGCTTAGGTCGTTAAATAACATTAACAGATACAACTGATACAACTAAGAGTAATAAATGTTTTTTTCATTGTTAGTTTACGTAATGTAGTTGGATAATGTTAACAAATGTAACCGAGACGATGTAAAGAGTTACCGAGATGACGGCTAAATCAACAGGACAGTCATGCGTTAATAATGGTCTGAACGCTTTATATCTAATGTCTCAAAGCGACTTTAACAGCAGAAGAGCCAAGGGTTTCAAAAATACATTTAAAAATCTGCTCAAGCTGTTTTTCTGTTTGTCATAATTAGCTAAATTAATGAAATGCAGCAGATGTCTTAGTTTCATTTAGAGCTTTAATGTGACACAGAGGTAATTAAACACGCCGGGCGAATGATTTGTTTAAAAAAAGATTCTTATGGAGTGGCGGCGTGTTTGATGAACGACTCTGAATGTCGTCTTGTGTGGCAGTCTCACAAAGAGGTGTCCAGGTTGGATTAAGCAGTGAAATTTGTTGATTTTACTGGTAAAATGTAACCTGGAAACCAGCATTTAAAAAAAACACATTTTTTTAAACTTGAGGTTTCTTTTGACTTAAGGTATTTCCATGATTCACCTGAAACCTCATTTACCCCGTTAGTTCTTAATATTAGTCACTTCCATTTGTGTCACCGTCTTTCCCAGGATGCACTTATGCTTAATGGTCCCAGTATAAATTGTAATTCTCCGCTACTTAAAGTTAAACAGGCCGAAAATGCGATATGAGCGTTGAAATGTCAGCCGTTGGGGTTCTCGAGGTGAGCTTCAGTCTCACAAGTTTTCTTTAAGTCAGAACTCTTTGAAATTTTTGTTTGTTTGCCTGAAACTCTCGTTCAATTAGCCCCCCTCCTCCGTCTGCAGTGTGTGTGTGTGTGTGTGTGTGTGTGTGTGTGTGTGTGTGTGTGTGTGTGTGTGTGTGTGTGTGTGTGTGTGTGTGTGTGTGTGTGTGTGTGTGTGTGTGTGTGTGTGTGTGTGTGTGTGTGTGTGTGTGTGTGTGTGTGTGTGTGTGTGTGTGTGTGTGTGTGAGAGAGAGAGAGAAAGAGAGAGAGGACTAAATTATAGCCTGTGTGTTGCCAGGCTGCAAATAGAAAGGCAATAATTATCCCAAGCATCCCCGTGTAAATCATGTGAAATCAGGGATTCAAATGAGGTGAGATTTCCTGGAAAAAAGAGAAATGAGAGAGAGAACGAGAGACGGACCTCATAGAGGAGGAGAGACAGCGGCTGGGTTTTGCTGCATGTGTTTATCATTATGTGCATCTCTTATTTGCTCTGATTGATCATGTTTTGGATGTTTGCAGTACGTCACCATTGAACAGATCATGTGGTGCCGTGACCCGGACTCATCCAAAGCATTACTGCACCAACGACCAATCAGATTCTTTATTCATTTCTTCTTCTTTTGTTATAGGAATAACAAGATTAATACTCATGTTTAGCACTTTTCTCTTCGAGATTAAAGAAAACCAAGCTTGTAGAACCATTAAGATTTGTGTAGCATTTATTGTAATGACGACTAACCACATTCCCACTCAAATTTTTCTTGATGATTCTCATTACTCAGGTTTTTCGTGAGTCTTAATTTGACCTTCCACAATTTAAGGCCTTAAAAACGTCTTAAATTGGAGCAGAAAGTTTTAAATTCAATATACTGGCATTAAATTAGGGTCCTATGATTTCTGACGGAATCGCAGAATCCATTTATAAAAATGGAATTTACTGTGGATTGCAGAATGTCACGGAGTTTGTCAAATTTTGGAAGAATAAATAAAAAGTAGATCAGAACACTTAAAGGGACAGTACACCCTAAAATCATAATTTCTTCTTCAGACTTTCATTCTTCATATAAAGCGATCAAGTCTCTTCAGAGATAATAAACCCCTTTATTCATATGGGTTAGTTTTATAATCTCTTTATGAACTTTTTGAAGTGTCAAAGTGGCAGTTGTATTGACTGTCAATGAAGGGACAGAAAGCTCTAATATTTCATTAAAAAGATATTAATTTGTGTTCTGAAGATGAATGAAAGTCAGTAAAAAATTTGAGTCCAGACAGATTCACATGAATAAACTATATAACAAAAAAAACTTGATTTCATAGAGCCCTAAATTTAATTGCATGCATTGCAAAAAATTATGAGTTTTGTTTTCAAGTTCAAAACATCCTTAAATCAAGAGACATTTACTTGACATGCATGAATAAATACAAATTAAGTCTTGTTTTGTGAGATATTGAACAAAATGAATTGAGTTTGTGCTTAAAACTAGAACAAATATCTGTCATGGTATGAAAATTACTTACATTTAAATTAAGTAGATTGTTATGAACACACTGGCAGATGTTTGTTCTTGTATTAACCATAAAATCACTTTCACAAGATTTCTTATCACAAACTTTAAGCTATTTTTTTTTGTAAAACTGATTAAAAAGTAATGGTGATCAATTTGTGTGCTTAGACATTTACATTTAAAGAACATATTGACGTCCCTTCAATTTATTCCTTCAATTTTCGTTAATTGGTCTTAAAAAGGTCTTAAATTTAGCCCGCAGAAACCCTGATTACTGTCGTACATTAATTTGTCAATTAAAAGCAGTCAGTGTAATGTATAAATACTGTACAATATATAATATAAAGTTAACTTGTATTTGCACATGTAATTGTGCTTAGTCGTCATTATAATATTGCTACTAATAATCGTAATGGTTTTAAAAGTTGTTATTGTTTTTTTTTTAATGCATTTTTTGCTTGAAATATGACCTGCACGTGTTGAGTGGTTTGGTGAGATTCACCGTTGCACGTTACAGCATGCATTGTGGCATGGACTGAACTTTGTAAAAGGGCTCTTATTTGGGTATTTTGTGTTGTTCTTTTTCTTCATCTTTTTGTTTGTTTGTTTGTTCTCTCCTAACACCGCTTGTCTGTCACTCTTGTCAAGTTGGCCGACTCCAATGACGAGGTAAAATCAGCAACATCTGACACCATACGATACCCCACCATTCACTGCAAAAAGCAATGTTCTTCCTCAGTATTTGTGTCTTGTTTTCCAGTATAAGCATTCTTACATCTAGATGCATTTACTGGAGAAGCTTATTTGACAGATTTCAGTAAACAAGACATTGCTTCACATGTATGTTGATTTAAGAATACTTAGATATTTGTACTGGAAAACAAGACAAATGCTGAATTAGAAAAGCATTTTATTGCAGTGTTTCAGACAGATGCTGATGTCAGTGAAGAACACAATCTGGATTATCATCTGTAGAAACTGAACGTCTGTCACTAACCGCTGCTTTCTGATTTTCATCCACACGTTTGATTCGTTCTCATTCTGTGCGCATCCAGGGCTTCCTGATGGACGTGGAGGTTTGTTTTTAGACGCGTCTGAGTGCCGTAGATAGTGAGTGATGTTCTCCATGTGTAGTTGTAGTCATTTTAGGGCACATGCTTCAGCTCATGCCTCACTGTGTCACAGATGCTGTAGGTCGATCTGAAACCAGAATGTGCATTTTCCCAGCTTTCTTTCACCACGTTCAGTCTCTGAGATGTGAACAGACATTTGCTAATTTGCAATCAGCTTTGCAATTAGTGGAATCTGTTCCTGTATGGGGAAAAAACATTGATTGTTTCAATTTGCTTCACTCCTGCAGTCTCAATACTCACCGAGAGCATTTGTTGATATATTTTTTTTGAGAGCATTTGTGTCCCTTGACTCTCTGGTAAAAGACAAACAGGTTTAATGTTGTCAGCTTATTACACTGATCAGGCATAACATTATGACCACTGGGAAGCTCCTAATATTATGTTGGTCCCCCCTTTGCTGACCCGTCGAGGCATGGACTCCACTAGACCCTTGAAGGTGTGCTGTGGTATCTGGCACCAAGATGTTAGCAGAAGATCCTTTAAGTCCTGTAAGTTGCGATGTGGGGCCTCCGTGGATTGGACTTGTTTGTTCAGCACATCCCGCAGATGCTCGATGGAGATCTGGGTAATTTGGAGGCCAAGTCAACACCTCAAATTCATTGTTGCATCCTGGGGCCATGTGTTCCCCAGGTAATTCACGCACACACACCCCACCATCCACGTGATGTAAAACGAAAACGTGATTCATCAGACCAGGCCACCTTCTTCCATTGCTCCGTGGGCCAGTTCTGATGCTCACGTGCAGCTGTTGGTGCTTTGTGTATTCTGACAGCTTTCTATCAGAACCAGCATTAACTTCTTGAGCAGTTTGAGCTCCAGTAGCTCGTCTGTTTGATCGGACCACACGGGCCAGCCTTCGCTCCCCACGTGCATCAATGAGCCTTGGCCGCCCATGACCCTGTGGCCGGTTCTCCACTGTTCCTTCCTTGGAGCACTTTTGATAGATACTGACCACTGCAGACCAGGAACAGCCCACAAGAGCTGCAGTTTTGGAGATGCTCTGACCCAGTCGTCTAGCCATCACAATCTGGCCCTTGTCAAACTCGCTCAAATCCTTACGCTTGCCCATTCTTCCTGCTTCTAACACATCAACTCTGAGGACAAAATGTTCACTTGCTGCCTAATATATCCCACCCACTAACAGGAGCCGTGATGAAGAGATCATCAGTATTATTCACTTAACCTGTCTCGGTGGTCATAATGTTATGCCTGATCGGTGTATAATAACACGTGGTAACACTTTAGTTTAGGGTCCAATTCACCACTATTAACTAGTTGTTTATTAGCATGCATTTTACTAGGATATTGGCTGTTTATTAGTACTTATAAAGCACATATTAATGCCTGACCATATTCTACATCCCTTAATCCACCCAATACCGAAACTAAACTACCTTACTAACTGTTAATAAGCTGTAATTGGGAGTTTATTGAGGCAAATGTCATAGTTAATAGTAAGTTAACAGTGAGAATTGAACCCTAATCTAAAGTGTGACCTAACACATTTTTGGGTCGTCACCTTTATTCATATAGCACTTCATACAGTACAGACTGGCCATGTACACACTAATGTTTCAGGAGTGACACCGAATTAAAATTTGAGTGTGGATGGAACACTCACTCCTATACTTGTACTCCGTGCGTTCACTTGTTCACACTGCTAAGAGTAAAGCGCTTCTGCCAAATAAAACACGACACCAAGGTAACACAGATATGACGCGATTGACAGACGACTTCCTCAAACGCTATGCTGACACGTCCCGGTCCTTGGTTAAAATAGCAATTTCTCACAATTTACAAATAGTTGGAAACATTCAGTGTGTGAAGATGAACGGAGGTCTTACGGGTGTCGAACGACATTAGGGGGAGTCATTAATTTTATTTTTGGGTGAACTAACTCTTGAAAAGTGTGATGCCTGATGTGTTTTGTGTGCTGATGTGTTCAGGCCGCCCTGTTAGCACCGATGGAGGAAGAAACAAGTCGTTCGGGAGGGACGGATGACAGGAAGGCGGTTCCGGATTTTCCGCCCCCGGCTGGACGGGAGATCCTCCTGCGGACCTGCGTGCCGCGTCCCGCGCCGTACTCCAAAGCCCTGCCCCAGCGCCTCTTCTGCGTGCTCATGCGGGACGAGTTCAGGCTCGCCGGAGCCTTTTCATCCGACACCTCTTTCTTCTGACCGCATCCGTTTGCGTGTGGGACGGGTTGGTTAAATGGGACACAGCTTCAGTGAAATAAGCGCGCGCCGACGGTGCTGGTGTGTCCTGCTGTTCTTAAACGATTCACGTGTAATCACGAGAAACGGCTGTTTCTGGATCGGTCCTCAAGGCAATGGCACTTCTGAGGGTCTCATCACCTCTGCTTGGATGTTAAAATGGTTTTATATCTGTTGGGTTTTCACACTTGCTAATAATATCAGTTCCCCTACTGTGTGTTTGATGAGAGCAGCTTTAGATTGACTTTTCAATGCTTTGCCTTAGGAAACACCATCAGAACACACACACACACACACACACACACGTTACTCATTGACTAGTAGTAGTAAATAGCTGAGATCATGTAGCATTTAGCATTGTATCGGTTTCTGACTCAGATCAGAGGTGAGATTACGTTGAGTGCTTTCAGATATATATATAAAATCGCTCTTGTGCTGCTTTCCCTTCGCCTGAACATCAGTCACTTTCTGCTAATGACATTAATGTAGACGTCTGTCTGATGATGTATTGTCAGTCTGTGCTATTAGTCGGCTGAGGTCAATCTCAAGCATTCGACCAGATCTAAATGTCAAACAAATATGATCATCTGCATTGTAAGAATTTCCCAATTCAGTCGATGAATATAATAAAATGTCTGAAGATAATTAGGCTTTTTCAGCCAAACTTGTTATTGTCGTTGTTCTCTTTTCATGATCATTGGCTCATTAGCGCTTTGTGCCGCTCGCGGTGCTTTAATTGCATTAAGGGCTTTAAATGAATGCTGACGTTAGATCGTTAATACGGGACGTTAGTTTGAGTAACTTCTGCTCCGGATCAAACGAGTGCTTCGCGTTTCTGTTTCAGCTGGTAAATCACTCTCTGAACTCTATGACGTCTTACGACCCCTGAAGCTTTCACACAACGAATGATAACTATAACTATAATATAATTGGCCAATTGTCAGGGTTCAAGTGTCATAAGGCCAAAGTTAAGAAAAGTTATTGTGTTTTATTAAACAAGCATGTAACCACTTGAATTATAGAAGGAAAAGACCATTTACAGCCAATACAAGCAATTTAACACAGGAAATGTTTTTTTGTGTGTGTTTGTTTTAAGGTTTTTAACAGTTATGGTCCGATCTCCATAAAAGTTTGCATGTTTGTTTATTATCATATTTTGCATGTGCTCACCTAATATTGTGACGTTTGAGTTTTCGTTTAGAATTTATAGGCTTTTGAGAATATTTTGCCACACCCTTTTGATTGTACTGCAGTGGTTTTATTTAGATTGAGTGAAAAACCTAGGACTAGTTAGCAAAAGTCGTTTTTACATAATCATGAATATTTAATGAATGATTTGATTGACAGCAGTGGTTCTTGAGGCAAAGTTGTTCAGTGTGAGGAGATCTATCATATGATATAAATATTGTGATGTGTAAAACACCATGTAATTACAGAGGTATAAAACTCGTTAGCGCCAACAAGTGGCAGGTTTCTTTCAAAATTTCTTACATTTGGCTCTGTTTTTTTGAGATACGGCAATGTCCTCATATACAATCATGGCGTATCATCGGACTAACAGTGCAGTTATAGCCATTTTTATGTTGGTTTTTTTCATGTTATCGTCATGAGCCTATAAACACCTGTACCAAGTTTGGGGAAAATATCTAATTCTGTTCAAGAGTTATAACCATTTTAGTAAAAGTGGCTCCACCCACTTCAAACATTTTGCCGCCCCTTAGTATCCATGAATAATTATTGACATTCAGACTCCAAAAAAATATTGTGAAAAAACCTAGGACTAATTTGCAAAAATACGTTTTTAACACTACTCAAAATGGTGGAAACTTTTTCATGGCTGAAATGAAATCGGAGATATACATTTTGTTCGTCTTGCTCGGCTTCCAGTGCTATAAGACACTTGAGTCTACGACAAACGGTCTACTCTAGATTGCTGTAGCACCCCCTATTGGCCAATCGGGGTCAAACCTTGTCAACCTCTTCCCAATTTGAGACCTACCATCTGGCCAAGTTTCAAGTCTCTAGACCCTTACGGTTTGGGCTGCACTATCAGTTTTACAGCAGAACCCTTTAACTGAACGTTGGGAGAGTTGTGTATTTGGGTGTTTGTAAACAGAGATGACGTACTTTGTGGGCGGAGCATACCGGGAGGCAGAAAATATCAGTATTAATCTGTATTCAATTTTTTCAGGGAAGACCATCGAGAATTTTGATATGAGAGGAGAGGAGCTATGTACTACATCACACGTGGGGTCAGAGGTCACTTGTGCACGACCGGAAGCCAGTGATTATAGTTTATAAAGTTATAAATATGGATATTTTCAGAAGGCATTTATTGGAGTCGTGTGGATTACTTTTATGATGGAGGGATGCACTTTTATGGGCTTCAAAAACTCCACCATTCACTGCCATTATAAAGAGTGGAAGAGCCAGGATATTTTTTATATAACTCAGATTGTGTGATACAGGATACTAGAATGGCTCGAGGGTGACTGAATTATGGGATATTTTTCACTACTATGCCTTCAAGCCATTCGTATGCACAAATGTTGTCGCTGGTTCTGGAAACCTGTTTGCATCAACCTCATGTGTGGACCCTGGACCACAAAACCTGTCATAAGGAATTTTTGTAACATGCAAGTTTTTGACATGAAAGCTGAATAAAAAATCTCAATTGTTATTTGGTTTGTAAGGATTGGACAATATTTGTGTTCAGCTCCACAAATAACCAGTGTTAAGGGAACAGTGGATGCAGTTTGTGTTTCCGGAGTTCTGCAAATGTGTGTGTTTGTTCCCGGTCATGAGTGGAAACTGCAGACGGTGTGTGAAACTGCATCAAATGTGTGTGTTTTGTTGGCAATTGACGCGTAAGTGCATGTAATGTGAACAACACCAATGTGTAGTGAAGCGAACGTTATCCAGGGGTGCAAAAAATCTAAATATTGAGAAAATCTCCTTTTAAAGTTGTCCAAATTAAGTCCTTAGCAATGCATATTACAACTTTTATATATATATATATATATTTCCATAGGCCTATATAATGTTGACCCATACAATGTATTGTTGGCTATCGCCACAAATATGAGACGCAGGACTGGTGAAGTGCTCCAGGGTCACATATGGTGCTGTTGCATTACGCTTTTAATGTGTTGTAACCTGGAATATTTGTATATGTTATGTCTCTGTGTGTTAAATATATGCTTCTGCTGTAGAAAACACTACGAATGGGGGTTTGCTATAGTCATCACCCTAGCTGTGAACGGGCCTTTACGCATTTATCCAATGCGACTTTGCATTAAAGCTGTACATTCGTGCACGGTGGTGTTGGTTTCACGCGCTTCTCCTTTTAGCTACGGGAAAACTTTCTTTGCAGCACTTTATCTCGTGTCGATCTCGCTCTGTTTTACTCTGGTCGCGAGCGGGAGACAGCTTGAGATATCGTCGGCTTGGCACCGCGCGATCGGTGCCGTGGGAGCGCGCTTCACAGCTTGATCGCTGTCTGCTGGCTGGTCCCGTAGCGTTTCCATAAACAGAGATATGGCTGTGAAACGCTTTAACACTCCGAGCTCCGCTTATCACTCCACGGCTCTTGTTGCCATAGCGACGTTCAGCACTTCCCCCGTCTCCAACCTCTCCGACTGCCGTCTTTTTCCCCCGGTTTGGTGTTGGCACGAGGAGAGCGCGTGGGCGGCGGAGCGTACGCACACCCCCGCCGGTCTCTTCGGGACGACGGGCAGATTTTCACACACATGTCTGTGGAGGATGGAGGCCTTGTTATTTTGAATTCCCTTTTCGAGGGCCAAACCATGTCCAAAATCAAACGCGCGGAAAACACAAAGTTGATGCGGCGCGTAAAAATCGACAACAAAAGAGTTCAGAACTTCCGCCTTTGTTCCAGTTTGAAAGCTCTGCTCTTATAGCCAAACACGGCTGAGATGTTACAATGACTTTAGAGCAGAGGGGAAAAAATATATTTGCAAACCCATTTTTCACAAAGTTTTTGCTCTACTTTCAAACTGTATTCCCGCTCAGTGTCGTCTCCCTCTTTTTCTGGGCTTGTTGTCGTAAATCACGGCTGGCAGCGCGCGGTTGGAGACAGATGCGACCCGGTTAACGGCGGATCTCGAGCTTGACGTGCTGATTGAGCGCCGCGCGACTGTCTGTTTGCTCGAGTCGGACGGGGTTCCTTCAGTTGATGTCAAATACATTTCCATGTCCTTTTTGTCAACGCTGAATAAACTCTAATAAACACACTGACACTGTCTGATGGTTTCCTTAAAAGTTCTTGACGATTCTTATTAATCTAGTGATTAATATCAATGATTTATCCATGCACATCATTTTTTTTCAAGTTCATGTGCCTTGTAATCTTTAATTAAAACAAATCTTCTCTAGTGATGAGGGAGGTGCAACCTGTCACTCACATGAGATCCACCAATAGCAAACCACAACCATTCAATCAATTCCCGCCTTACATTTGTTCTTGTTTGAGAGGTTTGGTCTGGAAACTCACCATTGATGGCTCAATCCGAGGGGCTCATTCACCGTATCCGGTCGGCTAAACTCTGAACACATCTTCCCTTCTTAAGAATGACTTCAGTGCCGTTCTTTGTTCTTTTCTCTGAGAAAAGCTTAACTCCAAGTCTTCCAGAGTCGCGGTCAAAGCTGATTCGAAAGACCGCCGTTCGCCAGTTTCTGTGTTTACTAGAAGCACGCAAACGCAACTCGCCCGTCGTCATTATGGCCCCGCCCACCGACTCTATACACGATGTGATTGGCCCGACCAGAGTTTGGATTTTACAGCTCAGAAGAGTATTAAGAGTTGCTAGATGACACTCGCGGGCTAATTAGATTTTAAACCGATTAATGAATTACGCAGTAAAACCGTCATAAAGCCGATCGAACAGCAGACGGAGGGTGAATCGACGCCAGACTTAAGAATCATTAGTGCAACCCACCCTTAAAGTGCCATAATGTACAATAACAGTGATATTAAAAGATCAAATTCAGTTTACATCTTTTTGATGATGCGTACTATATACAGGCGAGTAGATAAGCCAAGAATATACGCGACGTGTTTTCTTTATAATGGGTTTCAATGTTTCAAACACCTGATGAGAAACCTCGTGTTGCACTAATATTCTGTGTTCATCTGCTTGCCTGTACAAAGGATTGAATTTGGTATTTTAATCTCACTGTCTTACTGCATGAATACTGACTGCAAAACTGGTCAAAATTACTGGCGGGCAATGGAGGAGAACCTTGTTTTGACATTCTGACACAGAACACACATTTCAAAATAGAATAACTGGCTGTAGCATTGCTTTTCTTAGAAACGACTATGTGAACTTTTATATATCTTTTTTGCATATATATATATACAGGTCCCTCTCAAAAAATTAGCATTTTGTGATAAAGTTCATTATTTTCCATAATATAATGATAAAAATTAAACTTTCATATATATTAGATTCATTGCACACCAACTGAAATATTTCAGGTCTTTTATTGTTTTAATACTGATTTTGGCATACAGCTCATGAAAACCCAAAATACTTAGCATATTTCATCCGACCAATAAAAGAAAAGTGTTTTTAATACAAAAAAGTCAACCTTCAAATAATTATGTTCAGTTCTGCACTCAATATTTGGTGGGGAACCCTTTAGCAGAAATGACTGCTTCAGTGCGGCGTGGCGTGGAGGCGATCAGCCTGTGGATCTGCTGAGGTGTTCTGGAGGCCCAGGATGCTTCGATAGCGGCCTTAAGCTCATCCAGAGTGTCGGGTCTCGCGTCTCTCAACTTTCTCTTCACAATATCCCACAGATTCTCTATGGGGTTCAGGTCAGGAGAGCTGAGCACAGTAATACCATGGTCAGTAAACCATTTACCAGTGGTTTTGGCACTGTGAGCAGGTGCCAGGTCGTGCTGAAAAACGAAATCATCATCTCCATAAAGCTTTTCAGCAGATGGAAGCATGAAGTGCTCCAAAATCTCCTGATAGCGAGCTGCATTGGCCCTGCCCTTGATAAAACACAGTGGACCAACACCAGCAGCTGACATGGCACCCCAGACCATCACTGACTGTGGGGACTTGACACTGGACTTCAGGCATTTGGGCATTTCCTTCTCCCGTCTTCCTCCAGACTCTGGCACCTTGATTTCCGAATGACATGCAAAATTTGCTTTCATCCGGAAAAAGTACTTTGGACCACTGAGCAACAGTCCAGTGCTGCTTCTCTGTAGCCCAAAAGTGTCTTGACCTGGGGAATGCGGCACCTGTTGCCCATTTCCTGCACACACCTGTGCACGACGGCTCTGGATGTTTCTACTCCAGACTCAGTCCACTGCTTCCGCAGGTCCCCCAGGGTCTGGAATCGGTCCTTCTCCACAATCTTCCTCAGGGTCCGCTCTCCTCTTCTCGTTGTGCAGCGTTTTTTGCCACACTTTTTCCTTCCCACAGACTTCCCCCTGAGGTGCCTTGATACAGCACTCTGGGAACAGCCTATTCGTTCAGAAATGTCTTTCTGTGTCTTCCCCTCTGGCTTGAGGGTGTCAATGATGGCCTTCTGGACAGCAGTCAGGTCGGCAGTCTTACCCATGATTGCGGTTTTGAGTAATGAACCAGGCTGGGAGTTTTTAAAAGCCTCAGGAATCTTTTGCAGGTGTTTAGAGTTGATTAGTTGATTCAGATGATTAGGTTAATAGCTCGTTTAGAGAACCTTTTCATGATATGCTAATTTTTTGAGATAGGAATTTGGGGGTTTTATGAGCTGTATGCCAAAATCATCAGTATTAAAACAATAAAAGACCTGAAATATTTAAGTTGGTGTGCAATGAAATTAAAATATATAAAAGTTTAATTTTTATAATTAAATAATGGAAAATAATGAACTTTATCACAATATGCTAATTTTTTGAGAAGGACCCGTATATGCAAACAAATGATGGTATTCAAAAACTTACATTCAGCACCTTTAATAAAGAAGACTCAGCAGATTATTGCAAATGTTAAAGCACTTTAAAAAAATGAAAGTGTTAAAAAGTTATCAAAGTTCAAGTTTACTGTAAAGCAAATCAACTGAACAAAAAACAAAAAAATGCTTTATACAAAATATATGTTTTAGGAAATCATTTGGACCATCAAATCAAGTCCTAAAGCAAGTTGTGTTCCAAAGTTGATATCACACAAAATAAGCTAAAGTACCACAGGATGAATTTTGAGTGTTTAGCTATGGAATGATACCTGATTACTAAAATATGTGATAAGAATAAAATACATTTGTCTGTGCTAAGCTTCTAAAACCTCAGGGCGTCCTAGACACCAATATTTGAACCATTCATAAAACATGAGTCTGGTCAACTGTGTTTGGTCTGTATAATGAAAGTCAATGAGGTCCCAAAGATCTTCATTTACAGAAGAAACTCGAACAGGTCTGAACAACCCGAGAGCGAGTAAATGATGACAGAATGATCCATTTTATTTTTAGCATGTTTGTGTTTAACTCTTATTGAAATGAACAGGCGGCAGATAATAATGAAAACATGATCTGTTTGTACAGCCAATGTTAGGTCAGCACTGGCCACAAAAAATGGTTTGTGTGTGTAGGAAGTGCTATATAAGATTATCTAAATCTGGTTTTGTTCCTCAAATACCAACTCCCACATGCAATAGGTTGCATAAGCTTCTGTGTCAGGATCTCTTTAAAGTGAAAAGCGCAAAGTCTTCTCAAACCATCGGCTTATGTGTGTAGAGATGCAATGTTTAACATTTAAGATTGTTTAAACTGCTCTGCAACAAACATCATTTTAGACCTAATTTTAAGATCATGAGGCCCGTACTGGTGGCTTTGACTCCTAAATGAATTTGCACTGGCCTCTTTCTTGTGAGAGCCAGACGTGCAGATTAGTGTCAGGATTAACTGATTGCTAAATAGGAGCGGATAGGACTACGTAGGTGGTTTGTGCTTCACTGGTTCGGCTTCAACACCTCAAGCCAATCACAGGCCTCATGTGGCGTATACGGCTTATATTCCCCATTATACCAGAGAAAGGACTAAATGCCATTACACTGCCGATCCTGTCCCATGACAGGCTGTGTTTTATGCGTCTGTGTGATGTGATGCACATGCCGTCCTGAAGATGATTCTTACCAGTTCCAGAAAGCCGAATTAGGAGCGAGCGTGGGCTGATCATTGATGAAGAGAGCTAATGGACCTTCGCTGATCTCCTGAAACGACTCAATGGCAACCATAAAACCTCAGCTGACTCTATTCTCGTATGTAATGTTCTTATTAAGTACAAACGTTCTTAAATCAACATGTATGTACTTGAGGAGCTAAATGAGGATGATATTAAGTCTTGTTTACTGAAAACTGTGTCAAAATTAAGTGAACAAGAAATAGCTAATGGTGTCACTTCTTTTCCCTCTGAATTCAACATATTTTTCTGACCCCAATGGCCATTATTTGTTCTTGTTTTAGCAAACTCATTCATTTTGCTTCTCCAGTAAATTCATCTTGGTTTAGCAATGTTTAGATATGTGTACTAGAAAATCAGACAAAGATACTGTCCCATATTCAGAAGTGACCCTGTTCTCCAGCATACATAAATCATCCTTCCAATCGGGTAGTGTACTGAAGTTCTCCTAAAAATAAAAAAATATATAATTAATTATTCACCCTCATGTTGTTCCAAACTTGAACTTTGATCATCTTCAGGACACAAATGAAGATCTTTTTGATAAAATCTGAGTGATTTCTGTCCCTCCATTGACAGCTACGCAACTATCACCTGTGACGCGAAATAAAGAGAAAACAAATCCTCATTGGTTCTCGCTGAAGCTCAAACGTGATGCGTAACACCAGAATGAACCTCATTGGTTCTCGCTGAAGCTCAAACGTGATGCGTAACACGAGAATGAACCTCATTGGTTCTCGCTGAAGCTCAAACGTGATGCGTAACACGAGAATGAACCTCATTGGTTCTTGCTGAAGCTCAAACGTGATACGTAACATGAGAATGAACCTCATTGGTTCTCGCTGAAGCTCAAACGTGATGCGTAACACGAGAATGAACTTCATTGGTTCTCGCTGAAGCTCAAACGTGATGCGTAACATGAGAATGAACCTCATTGGTTCCTGCTTAAACTCAAATTAGGATTAGTTTTACAATATTTTTATGAATTTTGTGGTATTTGAAGTTTGTAGTGGTAGTTGCGTAGCTGTCAATGGAGGGTCAGAAATCTCTCAGATTTAATTAAAAACATCGTAATTTATGTTTTGAACATGAACGAAAGTCTTACTGGTTTGGACCTGACATGTGGGTGAGGAAATAATGACAGAAATTTCATTGGTAACACTTTAGTATGAGGAACACATTCACTATTAACTACGACTTTTGCCTATATAAACTCCTAATTTACTGCTTATTAATAGTTAGTAAGGTAGCTTTTGTAGCGTTTAAGTTTAGATATTGGGTAGGATTAAGAGATGTGGAATAAACTCATGCAGAATAAGGCATTAATATGTGCTTTATAAGTGCTAATAAACAGCCAATATCATAGTAATATGCATGCTAATGAGCAACTACTTAATAGTTGAGAACTGAACCTTAAAATAAAGTGTTACCATTTAATGTTGGGTAAACTATCCCTTTAAGTTTAGGAAATCTAGTTTATGATTTCCTACATCTGTAGCAGGAAAACAAGCACTGTGGTGTCTGGAGAATTCAGACAATCACGGAGAGGTTTGGACGAGTGTAAATGTTGGCATTTCAAATGGAAGTCGTGACCCAATGGGCCAGTTAGACACAGATGCTATCGATCCTCCTTTTGCACTGAGAGCTAGTAATTAGTTGGGATTTTTTCTGAGAAACGCAGGGAAGCCACCAAAGTGTGCAAGGGCTTGCGAGCAGGAACGATTTTTTCCGCCCTAAACTTGCTCGGGTCAGCCCAGAATCTCCAGTCGCATCATGCCCCGTACGATAGCATTTATTCCAGCCATTGATTTCTGAGAGCTCGTCTGTGGGGAGATCCGCAGCTAAATGGCAAGAGTAGCGCTGCGGGCTCGATCAGGCGACCCTCTAAAGCTCTTTTGAGGCCCATATCCCATTAAATCATGTCTTTTTTAGTCTCTTTTCCGTATCCCACCCCACACATACAGCATACCTTCCTCCTACGCCGCTTTCCCCTCACTCCTCCACCGGCATCTTGGCATTGTTACCGGCTTCCTGGGGGAAAACATCCCACACAGCTCCAAATCGTTTATCTTCTCTCAGCACAAAGCGGCAGATAGCAGGAGAGAGAGAGAGGCTGTGTGTGTTGGTGTTTCTTTGCACGCCCTCCTCCTGCCTCCGTTTGTCAGCGTTTGAGCGGCCTCTCGCTTTCTGCATGAGAGATCCGGGCCATTTGAACACGCGGCTTTTTGTAGTTGACAAGGAGTGTCAGATGCGTGTCACCTGCATGCGATTCACGCACGTTTCGTTGTTCTCTGCAAGCCGTCTTATTAATTTGTTTTTTTATTGTAACTGTTTTTTTGAGGGAGAAGCAGGAACAGGCCGTTTTTTTATATGCATGTTAAGGCATGACATGTTTTCACGTTAAATGCATTGAACAGGTGAATTTCTTGGCATGCATTACAAAAAAATGGTGTTTGTTCCTCCGTATTTTTGTCTTGTTTTCCAGTACAAATATCTAAGCATTCTAAAATCAATAAAAATTTTACTAGCAAAGTAAAATTACTGTATTAAGTATGAAAAATGTATCAGTGAATTATGGAAGCTTGTTTTTGCCACAGAATAAAACGTTTTAAAAGATAATTGCGACTTTTTATCACACAATTGTGAGTTTACATCTTGCAATTCTGACATTTTCTCTTAATTGTGTGATATAAAGTCAGAATTGTGAGATATAAAGTCAGAATTGTGAGGTATAAAGTCAGAATTGTGAGATATAAAGTCAGAATTGTGAGATATAAAGTCAGAATTGTGAGATATAAAGTCAGAATTGAGAGATATAAAGTCAGAATTGTGAGATATAAAGTCAGAATTGTGAGATATAAAGTCAGAATTGTGAGGTATAAAGTCAGAATTGTGAGATATAAAGTCAGAATTGTGAGATATAAAGTGAGAATTGTGAGATATAAAGTCAGAATTGTGAGGTAAGAAGTCAGAATTGTGAGATATAAAGTCAGAATTGTGAGATATAAAGTCAGAATTGTGAGATATAAAGTCAGAATTGTGAGATATAAAGTCAGAATTGTGAGATATAAAGTCAGAATTGTGAGATATAAAGTCAGAATTGTGAGGTATAAAGTCAGAATTGTGAGATATAAAGTCAGAATTGTGAGATATAAAGTGAGAATTGTGAGATATAAAGTCAGAATTGTGAGGTATAAAGTCAGAATTGTGAGATATAAAGTCAGAATTGTGAGATATAAAGTGAGAATTGTGAGATATAAAGTGAGAATTGTGAGATATAAAGTCAGAATTGTGAGATATAAAGTCAGAATTGTGAGATATAAAGTCAGAATTGTGAGATATAAAGTCAGAATTGTGAGACATAAAGTCAGAATTGTGAGATATAAAGTCAGAATTGTGAGATATAAAGTCAGAATTGTGAGATATAAAGTCAGAACTGCGAGGTATAAAGTCAGAACTGTGAGGTATAAAGTCAGAATTGTGAGATATAAAGTCAGAACTGCGAGGTATAAAGTCAGAACTGTGAGGTATAAAGTCAGAATTGTGAGATATAAAGTCAGAACTGCGAGGTATAAAGTCAGAACTGTGAGGTATAAAGTCAGAATTGTGAGATATAAAGTCGGAATTGTGAGATATAAAGTCGGAATTGTGAGATATAAAGTCAGAACTGCGAGGTATAAAGTCAGAACTGCGAGGTATAAAGTCAGAATTGTGAGATATAAAGTCAGAATTGTGAGATATAAAGTCAGAATTGTGAGATATAAAGTCAGAACTGCGAGGTATAAAGTCAGAACTGTGAGGTATAAAGTCAGAATTGTGAGATATAAAGTCAGAATTGTGAGATATAAAGTCAGAATTGTGAGACATAAAGTCAGAATTGTGAGATATAAAGTCAGAATTGTGAGATATAAAGTCAGAATTGTGAGACATAAAGTCAGAATTGTGAGATATAAAGTCAGAATTGTGAGATATAAAGTCAGAATTGTGAGATATAAAGTCAGAACTGCGAGGTATAAAGTCAGAACTGTGAGGTATAAAGTCAGAATTGTGAGATATAAAGTCAGAATTGTGAGACATAAAGTCAGAATTGTGAGATATAAAGTCAGAATTGTGAGATATAAAGTCAGAATTGTGAGATATAAAGTCAGAACTGCGAGGTATAAAGTCAGAATTGTGAGATATAAAGTCAGAATTGTGAGATATAAAGTCAGAATTGTGAGATATAAAGTCAGAATTGTGAGACATAAAGTCAGAATTGTGAGATATAAAGTCAGAATTGTGAGATATAAAGTCAGAATTGTGAGATATAAAGTCAGAACTGCGAGGTATAAAGTCAGAACTGTGAGGTATAAAGTCAGAATTGTGAGATATAAAGTCAGAACTGCGAGGTATAAAGTCAGAACTGTGAGGTATAAAGTCAGAATTGTGAGATATAAAGTCAGAACTGCGAGGTATAAAGTCAGAACTGTGAGGTATAAAGTCAGAATTGTGAGATATAAAGTCGGAATTGTGAGATATAAAGTCGGAATTGTGAGATATAAAGTCAGAACTGCGAGGTATAAAGTCAGAACTGCGAGGTATAAAGTCAGAATTGTGAGATATAAAGTCAGAATTGTGAGATATAAAGTCAGAATTGTGAGATATAAAGTCAGAACTGCGAGGTATAAAGTCAGAACTGTGAGGTATAAAGTCAGAATTGTGAGATATAAAGTCAGAATTGTGAGATATAAAGTCAGAATTGTGAGACATAAAGTCAGAATTGTGAGATATAAAGTCAGAATTGTGAGATATAAAGTCAGAATTGTGAGACATAAAGTCAGAATTGTGAGATATAAAGTCAGAATTGTGAGATATAAAGTCAGAATTGTGAGATATAAAGTCAGAACTGCGAGGTATAAAGTCAGAACTGTGAGGTATAAAGTCAGAATTGTGAGATATAAAGTCAGAATTGTGAGACATAAAGTCAGAATTGTGAGATATAAAGTCAGAATTGTGAGATATAAAGTCAGAATTGTGAGATATAAAGTCAGAACTGCGAGGTATAAAGTCAGAATTGTGAGATATAAAGTCGGAATTGTGAGATATAAAGTCGGAATTGTGAGATATAAAGTCAGAACTGCGAGGTATAAAGTCAGAACTGCGAGGTATAAAGTCAGAATTGCGAGGTATAAAGTCAGAACTGTGAGGTATAAAGTCAGAACTGTGTGATATAAAGTCGGAATTGTGAGATATAAAGTCAGAATTGTGAGATATAAAGTCAGAATTGAGTGATATAAAGTCAGAATTGTGAGATATAAAGTCAGAATTGTGAGATATAAAGTCAGAATTGTGAGGTATAAAGTCAGAATTGTGAGATATAAAGTCAGAATTGTGAGATATAAAGTCAGAATTGTGAGATATAAAGTCAGAATTGTGAGGTATAAAGTCAGAATTGTGAGATATAAAGTCAGAATTGTGAGATATAAAGTCAGAATTGTGAGATATAAAGTCAGAATTGTGAGGTATAAAGTCAGAATTGTGAGATATAAAGTCAGAATTGTGAGATATAAAGTCAGAATTGCGAGGTATAAAGTCAGAACTGCGAGGTATAAAGTCAGAACTGTGAGGTATAAAGTCAGAACTGCGAGGTATAAAGTCAGAACTGTGAGGTATAAAGTCAGAACTGTGTGATATAAAGTCGGAATTGTGAGATATAAAGTCAGAATTGTGAGATATAAAGTCAGAACTGCGAGGTATAAAGTCAGAACTGCGAGGTATAAAGTCAGAATTGCGAGGTATAAAGTCAGAATTGCGAGATATAAAGTCAGAACTGTGAGGTATAAAGTCAGAACTGTGTGATATAAAGTCGGAATTGTGAGATATAAAGTCAGAATTGTGAGATATAAAGTCAGAACTGTGAGGTATAAAGTCAGAACTGTGAGGTATAAAGTCAGAACTGTGTGATATAAAGTCGGAATTGTGAGATATAAAGTCGGAACTGCGAGGTATAAAGTCAGAACTGCGAGGTATAAAGTCAGAACTGTGTGATATAAAGTCAGAACTGCGAGGTATAAAGTCAGAACTGTGAGGTATAAAGTCAGAACTGTGTGATATAAAGTCGGAATTGTGAGATATAAAGTCGGAACTGCGAGGTATAAAGTCAGAACTGCGAGGTATAAAGTCAGAATTGTGAGGTATAAAGTCGGAATTACAAGATATAAAGTCGGAATTGCGAGATATAAAGTCAGGATTGTGTGATATAAAGTCAGAATTGTGAGGTATAAAGTCGGAATTACAAGATATAAAGTCGGAATTGCGAGATATAAAGTCGGAATTACAAGATATAAAGTCAGAATTGCGAGATATAAAGTCAGAATTGCGAGATATAAAGTCAGAATTGCAAGATATAAAGTCAGAATTGCGAGATATAAAGTCGGAATTGCGAGATATAAAGTCGGAATTACAAGATATAAAGTCGGAATTGCGAGATATAAAGTCGGAATTACAAGATATAAAGTCAGAATTGCGAGATATAAAGTCAGAATTGCGAGACATAAAGTCAGAATTGCGAGACATAAAGTCGGAATTGCGAGATATAAAGTCGGAATTACAAGATATAAAGTCAGAATTGCGAGATATAAAGTCGGAATTGCGAGATATAAAGTCAGAATTGCAAGATGTAAAGTCGGAATTGCGAGATATAAAGTCGGAATTGCGAGATATAAAGTCGGAATTACAAGATATAAAGTCAGAATTGCGAGATATAAAGTCAGAATTGTGAGATATAAAGTCAGAATTGTGAGGTATAAAGTCAGAATTGTGAGATATAAAGTCAGAATTGTGAGATATAAAGTCAGAATTGCGAGATATAAAGTCGGAATTGCGAGATATAAAGTCACAACTGCGAGGTATAAAGTCGGAACTGCGAGGTATAAAGTCACAACTGCGAGGTATAAAGTCACAACTGCGAGGTATAAAGTCGGAACTGCGGGGTATAAAGTCAGAACTGTGAGGTATAAAGTCAGAACTGTGAGGTATAAAGTCAGAACTGTGAGGTATAAAGTCAGAACTGTGTGATATAAAGTCGGAATTGTGAGATATAAAGTCAGAATTGCGAGATATAAAGTCGGAATTGCGAGATATAAAGTCGGAATTGCAAGATATAAGGTCGGAATTACGAGATATAAAGTCGGAATTGCGAGATATAAAGTCGGAATTACAAGATATAAAGTCAGAATTGCGAGATATAAAGTCAGAATTGCGAGATATAAAGTCAGAATTGCAAGATATAAAGTCAGATTTGCGAGATATAAAGTCGGAATTGCAAGATATAAAGTCGGAATTACAAGATATAAAGTCGGAATTGCGAGATATAAAGTCGGAATTACAAGATATAAAGTCAGAATTGCGAGATATAAAGTCAGAATTGCGAGATATAAAGTCAGAATTGCGAGACATAAAGTCGGAATTGTGAGACATAAAGTCGGAATTGCGAGATATAAAGTCAGAATTGCAAGATATAAAGTCGGAATTGCGAGATATAAAGTCGGAATTGCGAGATATAAAGTCGGAATTACCAGAGATAAAGTCGGAATTGCGAGATATAAAGTCGGAATTGCGAGATATAAAGTCGGAATTGCGAGATATAAAGTCGGAATTACAAGATATAAAGTTGCGAGATGTAAAGTCGGAATTACAAGATATAAAGTCGGAATTGCGAGATATAAAGTCGGAATTGCGAGATGTAAAGTCGGAATTACAAGATATAAAGTCGGAATTGCGAGATATAAAGTCGGAATTGCGAGATATAAAGTCGGAATTGCGAGATATAAAGTCGGAATTACAAGATATAAAGTCGCGAGATGTAAAGTCGGAATTGCAAGATATAGTCGGAATTACGAGATATAAAGTCGGAATTGCGAGATGTAAAGTCGGAATTACAAGATATAAAGTCAGAATTGCAAGATATAAAGTCGGAATTGCGAGATATAAAGTCGGAATTGCGAGATATAAAGTCGGAATTACAAGATATAAAGTCGCGAGATGTAAAGTCGGAATTACAAGATATAAAGTCGGAATTGCGAGATATAAAGTCGGAATTGCAAGATATAAAGTCGGAATTACGAGATATACAGTCGGAATTGCGAGATATAAAGTCAGAATTGCGAGATATAAAGTCGGAACTGCGAGATAAAAAGTCGGAACTGCGAGATATAAAGTCGGAACTGCGAGATATAAAGTCAGAATTGTTGATATGAAGTCAGAACTGTGAGATTTAAAGTCAGAATTGTTGATATGAAGTCAGAACTGTGAGATTTAAAGTCAGAATTGTTGATATGAAGTCAGAACTGTGAGATTTAAAGTTAGAATTGTTGATATGAAGTCAGAACTTTGTATCTTGCAAATCTGACTTCACATTTCTTTTGTTTCTTAATTTAAGAATGTTTTGATATTTGCACTGGAAAAAAAGACAAACAAACTAAGTAAGAAAATCATTTGTTGTTATGCAAACATGTCAGTCTCTAGTGCACCAGGGGTGTCAAATGAATGACATGATGCAGATGATCAGATGTTTTAGATGCGATGCGACCACCCAAATCTGATCACCTGATTTTATATTCTCCTCCATCTCTGTGCTCTCCATCCTCCTTCAAACCACACAAGGTCCAAAAGTCACCAGTGAATTGGGCGCGATGGAGCGGCTCTACACATTTCCCATGCTGCACCAGTGAGAGTCTGTTGACCTGTTTTGCAGGGAAGAGTTCAAGATCTCTTTCACAGGACGTGCTCATTTCTCACCGAGCCCTTCGTGGTTCCCACTCGCTTGCTTACCTTTCAGGGAGTGGATTAAGTCCTCATCCTCCCGCAGAGCTGCGTTCACCGCTCACTTTTTTCACACCAGCGGATTGGAAAAGCAAACAGTCTGAGGGCAATGTGTGAAAAATCTCTTTTTCTTTTCCCCTCCCTCCTCTCTGTCAGTTATAGTTAGGACTCTACAGCTCAAGATGAGAATGCTTCTGCAAACAACTGAATATTGAAGAGCATTTCACGCTTGTTATTGCAGTGTAACTGTCTGCACATACGTGTCGAGAGCATATTGAGAGGGTCATTATTACCCATGAGTCCGTGCTGCGCCGCTGTCTGCAGAGATCAGCCTTATCTCGGCTCTGATATCAGCCGTTATGATGCCGTCTGACCTCCGTGATCTCTTCAAAAGTTTGAGCTTCACTTATAGAACCATGAACATCAGAGCCACAGGTCTTATTTCAGAAAGGACATTAAGCCTTCAATATGACTGCAGGTTCTATTTCTTCAAGGCCAGATTCAGAAATGTATTATAATAGCATTTCATTTAACAACACACACATATACAGTCCCATATATAGAATCATATAAGGTAATACGACATGATTTACATGGTTTATAGTTTTTTTATTATATTTTATTACATTTTCTATTTTAGTAAATATCAGGATATATATATATATATATATATATACATATATATATATATATATATATATATATATATATATATATATATATATATATATATACACTGATCAGGCATAACATTATGACCACTGACAGGTGAAGTGAATAACACTGATTATATCTTCATCACGGCTCCTGTTAGTGGGTGGGATATATTAGGCAAAAAGTGAACATTTTGTGTTACATGTTGATGTGTTAGAAGCAGGAAAAATGGGCAAGCGTAAGGATTTGAGCGAGTTTGACAAGGGCCAAATTATGATGGCCAGACGACTGGGTCAGAGCATCTCCAAACCTGCAGCTCTTGTGGGCTGTTCCCGGTCTGCAGTGGTCAGTATCTATCAAAAGTGCTCCGAGGAAGGAACAGTGGAGAACCGGCCACAGGGTCATGGGCGGCCAAGGCTCATTGATGCACGTGGGGAGCGAAGGCTGGCCCGTGTGGTCCGATCAAACAGACGAGCTACTGGAGCTCAAACTGCTCCAGAAGTTAATGCTGGTTCTGATAGAAAGCTGTCAGAATACACAGAGCATCTCAGTTTGTTGCGTATGGCGCGGCATAGCCGCTGACCAGTCAGGGTGACCTCTGACCCCTGACCCCGCCGAAAGCACCAACAGCGGCACGTGAGCATCAGAACTGGACCACGGAGCAATGGAAGAAGGTGGCCTGGTCTGAGGAATCATGTTTTCTTTTACATCACGTGGATGGCCGGGTGTGTGTGTGTGTGTGTGTGGCTTACCTGAGGAACACATGGCCCCAGGATGCACTATGGGAAGAAGGCGAGCCGGCGGAGGCAGTGTGATGCTTTGGGCAATGTTCTGCTGGGAAACCTTGGGTCCTCCATCCATGTGGATGTTACTTTGACACGCTCCACCTACCTAAGCATTGCTGAGACCATGTTCAGCCTTCCATGGAAACGGTATTCTGGTGGCTGTGGCTCTTCCAGCAGGATAATGCTCCTGACACAAAGCACAAATGCTTCAGGAATGGTTTGAGGAGCACAACAACGAGTTTGAGGCGATGACTGGCCTCCAAATTCCCCAGATCTCAATCCAATCGAGCATCTGTGGGATGAGCTAAACAAACAAGTCTGATCCATGGAGGCCCCACCTCGCAACTTACTGGATTTAAAGGATCTGCTGCTACCATCTTGGTGCCAGATACCACAGCACACCTTCAGGAGTCTAGTGGAGTCCATGCCTCGACAGGTCAGCAAAAGGGGGACCAACACAATATTAGGAAGGTGTTATGGCTGATCGGTGTGTGTAAATACATATATATATATATATGTGTGTTATATTAATTTTTTTTCAAGCTTGATATATATTATATATACACACACATTTATTATATAAACAAAGTTTTATGGTAGATGAGATTTAACATTTGTTTATATAATAATTGTGTGTGTGTGTGTGTGTGTGTGTGTGTGTGTGTGTGTGTGTGTGTGTGTGTGTGTGTGTGTGTGTGTGTGTGTGTGTGTGTGTGTGTGTGTGTGTGTGTGTGTGCGTGTGCGTGTGCGTGTGTTTTATATATATAGAGTGAGGTGGAGATGGGTGCAAACACATGAAAGCCAGTCTGACTGTTTACATGTGTGTGTTTTCCAGCTGCTCATGAAAGGAGGAGGTTCATTCTTCAAAGAGATGAAAAGAGTCACATGAAAGGATGAAGGTCCGTCCTGAAAGATCTGCGCTCAGAGTGTGTGAATGATGTGCATGGAAAGGCTGATGTGTAAATTGATTTGGGCTGAAGAGAGACGGCCGGTGGTCTCGTCTGTGACTTCAGCTGCTCTTTGGGAATCTCACCGAGTAATTGGCCGTCAATGAGGAGCTGCATTTATTTATAGCCATGTTTAATGCTTGACACTATTATGGTTTCCTAGCGGACGGGAAGCCTGCTCACAGCAACAAGATTTTATATCAGTTCATCACCACAGTGAGTCTAAATATACCAAATAATATAATCTATTGGTTTATTCATTTAATCCCGTCAATATGTTATTAGTTGTTTGGAAATCCCATGAAATATTTTAAGTCAATACAGATTGTTTCAGAGCAATTTCACAGTAATAACCGGAATCAATGATGCAAACTTCATAAAATATGAGATTAATTCAAATTTAGCTCTAAAGCAGCTCTGAAATGATAATTACACTGCAAAAAATGCTCTTCATATAGTATTTTTTTCCTTGTTTCCAGTCAGAATATCTAAATATTCTTAAATCAAGACTCTTTTACTAGATCGGTAAAATGACATAAGATATTTGTTCTTGTTTTCTGGAAAAAATATCAAAATGAAGTGAGTTTTAGCTTAAAACAGGCAAAATGATCTGCCAATGGGGTGAGAAAAATAATCTTATTTCTGTTTGGGATGGAAACAAGAACAAGATTTCAATCAGAAACAAGATTATTTTTTGTTTTAAGTAAAAACTCACTTCATTTTGATTTTATTTTCAACAAAACAAGAAAAAATATTTTATGTCGTTTTATTTGTATAGTTAATACATCTAGATTTAAGAATTGTTAAATATTTAGACTAGAAACAAGACAAAATTACTGAGTAAGAAGAGCATTTTTAGCAGTGTATTCAGCTCAGTTTAGTTAATCTGATAGTGTCAATGCAGTCAAATCAATAATATTACTAAATATTATCTTTTAAACATTTCATGTGCATTCATGTGCCGATGTTAACATGCTGATTTGTTTAACGACCCCTGACACCACACGTAACCGTGTTTTCTATTTCTGTCAGGATCAGCGCTTTCACACGGACCTGAACATCCTGGTCCTCCCTCACCCATTACCAACCACTTTGATGGCCCAAAGTTCTAGTTGTGCATCAAACCGTACAGCTCTATATCCTCCTCCACGGATTTCACTACTCCATCCACCCACCATCCATCCGTTTTTGACTCGGCCCAGGAGGATTATGCCATTCTTCACAGGACGAGATCTCAGCGAGTGGGCAGGAGAGTCAGCAACGAAGCCCCTAATGACACAGCGACGCCCACACACGTCCAAAACCAATTCTACCCTCGCTAAAAGAACAGCGCTCGCACGTTCCCATGCATACAAATGTCCGATCGATGCCGGTCACCGACTCTCTGCCCTCTGAGATTAAGCGAGCTCATGTCCGGTGGATCGATTTCAATGACAGGTGTTAAAACACGCAGCGACAGACACCGATAACTCGCTCGATCCCTTCCAAAAACAATCCCTGGAAATGTTGGTTTCCACTCGTAATCTCATTAGGGATGTGAATGGCTCCCTTTTGAAAGGCGCCGATGCCAGAGAAGAGGAAGGCGGCATGGAGAATGACTATTGGATTAGCGTAATCCGGACGAGAGCTTCATTGGAGGGCAGCGTTCCATCTCTTGTGCTGCGGCTGCAGATAAGGCCGCCATCTATTGAGGGCTCTAGTTAGAAGGTGTTTTGCCGTTAAGATGACCTGCTTTTGGATAGATCGCAGCAGTCAGGTTCCTGAAGTCAAAGCGTCATGACAGATTTTATGTTAGTCTCAGCATGGAGAGAGAAGTGGAGAGAGGGTCTCTTGTCCCTCTCTCTGATGAAGCTGTATTCTACACTCTTAAAAATAAAGGTTCTTTGGCAGGGTGTATGGTTCTATGAATAACCTTTAAAGGGTTAGTTCACCCAAAAATGAAAATGTGATGTTTATCTGCTGACCCCCAGTGCATCCAACATGTAGGCTAGGTGTGTTTGCTTCTTCAGTAGAACACAAATGAAGATTTTTAACTCAACCGTTGCTGTGTGTCGGTCATATAATGGTGTGAATCAGAGTCCTGCACGGGTCCATTTTTGGAGACCCGCCCCCGCCCGCACCCGCAAGGTTTAGCACCAGACCTGACCCGTGAAAATATCAAAACTAAATCCACACCCGCCCAGACCCGTTAATATTTGGCTCGTTACCCGAACCGTGCCCGCGATAAATCACATCGACACTAAAATCATTCAAATAATGCTTTATTTTTTATCCTGCACCTCTCTCAACATCAACGGCGTCATGAATGAGCTAATGAAACAGGCAAAAGTGCCTTTAAAGACTCGTTGTCATCAATTTCATATAGCTACTCCACTCACCCTTTACTTTTACTTCATCCATTGCTGCTCCTGCAACGCTCGCTCCATCTGGGCTACGAGAGGCATCAACAAAAGTTTCAATGACACAGTGGTGGTGACGTGATGGTAAAATGGCATACCGTTGTTGCGTGTATGTGTAATGGTAATTTGGACATAGAAATTGTAATAGACTACAATATGTTTGAGGAGGAAGGAGGCGGGAACCGGTGAACATTTAAAAGACTTTAACCAAAACGAAAGTAGCGTGGGCAGCCCCTCACGGACATCGCTCTCTTGCTCGTCCACCTCGCCACAGAAATATTGCACATATTTTTAATCCGCGCTACTACCCGCCCGCACAGAGTTAATAATCCGCCCGCATCCCCGCCCGTGAATTTTATAAATGTCACAATCCACCCGTTTTAGCCACTTTTATGCGGATACCCGCGGGTACCGGACCCGTTGCAGCACTCTGGTGTGAATGGGTAACAATTCTATGAGATTAAAACAAAAACAAAAAAACATGCTTAGAGAACATGCACAAAAACCCTGCTGCTCCTGACGACACATTAATGTCTTAAGACACGAACCGATCGGTTTCTGTGAGAAACACAACAGTATTTATGTTATTTTTTACCTCATATCCCGACGAGTCTCATCAAGTTTTCCCATCGGCAGTAACTTCCGTTAGGTGAGGTCAAGCTGGTGTGATCATAGAAATATATATATAGATCCTCATTTGTGCCTCCGCAGATCGATCGAATGAATCTACATTGTATATATCTATGATCGCACCAGCTTGACCTCACCTAACGGAAGTTACTGCCGATGGGAAAACTTGATGAGACTCGTCAGGATATGAGGTAAAAAATAACATAAATACTGTTCGGTATGTCACAGAAACCGATCGGTTTGTGTCTTAAGACATTAATGTGTCGTCAGGAGCAGCAGGGTTTTTGTGCATGTTCTCTAAGCATGTTTTTTTGTCTGTTTGTATTGCTCCCATAGAATTGTTACCCATTCACATGCATTATATGACCTGCACACAGCAACGGTTGAGTTAAAAATCTTCATTTGTGTTCTACTGAAGAAGCAAACACACCTACGTGTTGGACGCCCTGGGGGTCAGCAGATAAACATCACATTTTCATTTTTGGGTGAACTATCCCTTTAATGTCCATAGAACCTTTCCATTGCTCAAAAAGGTTCTTTGTAGTGATAAAAGATTCTTTAGACTATAAAATGTTTAGAAAAAAATTGGTTCTTTGGGGATCCAAAAATGGTTATTCTATGGCATCACTGTGAAAACCATTTTTGGTTCTTCCTGGCACCTTTATTTTTAAGGGTGTATGTTTGATGGTTTGTTTGATGGATATGGTTTATGTTATCTGCTGGAGCCATTCCATAGAAGGAACAGGTACTGGTGGAGTGACTGGGAGTCAGAAAATGGTCCCTGCTTTTTCTATTACGAGATCTTTAAGATCTTAAGGAAAGCCTGGATGTTTGACCGGAGGATGACCATATTTACAGTTTTTCTATGTATCACATGTCTATACCATGAGCTGCTATTTGAGGTTATGTCTCTCTCATTGGTACAAATCATGTTACACCTTATGATGGGCTTATAAATGAATGTCAAGTCAACTTTATTTATACAGCGCTTTTACAATGGCGATTGTTTCAAAGCAGCTTTACAGAGTTAAACAGGAAAATATTGCAACGAAATTAGATTTGGCTGTACAGCCGCTCTGGAGAAACAGTGATGTTATCAGCTTATTTTAATTTATCATATAGCGACAATGTTTGCAGATCAGTAGTAAAGTTGATACAGTTAACTTAGTAATTACTTTTATTCTGATATTTAGTTGAAAACTTTAGTTGAAATTTTAGTGTCCCCAACTGACCAATCCAAGCCAAAGGCAATGGTGGCAAAAGGAATCAAAACGCCATCAGGGCATGATGGAGAAAAATAAACCCTCGGTCGTGGTGCCAGTTCTCCTCTGGCCTATTAACACACGGTGTATGATTATTATTCTGCCAACCTTACAGGTCAGAAATCATATTAGATCAAAATAAATGGAATGGAAAAAGTGCTTCCAGAACCAACACTGATGAACGGTTGTGCGTTTGTGAAACCGACGCCCACGTGTCGTGTGAAGTGTCATCTACACGCTCAAAAGTTTCATTGTCACAGTATCTTTTCATAACTGTGCTGCAGATCCGTCTCAGAAAGTTTTGCATGAAGTTGAGAAGCTTTTCGCTGCTGCAGTGCTCGAGATGTGGCGAGGACAGCATGAATAGACAAAAAAAGGCAGGTGCTGCGACACAGCGATTTTTATGGCACCGGGTTTTTGGGATGGAGGGACGGATCCTGTCAGCATCTCGCCGTTGATAAGAGCCACGTGGCATCAGCAGAACAGCAACGCTGCGCTATTCATTAATGTGGGACTCGACGGCACATCACGCCCTTGTGTCTTCCTGTATGTCCGTCTCCTGGTCATTAAGTCAAACCTCGATGTCAGAAATGTCCAATAACTGCAGTTCGGTTTGTAACACGAGCTCCGGGTCTGCAACTGGAACATAATGAAAGTTTTCCCTGTGTGTGTGTGTGTGTTTGCTGGAGAGCACATATGCATCCATAATTAATGTCTCTGAGCATCACGGTGAACAGGAAGTGACCGCATGCATTATTTTGGGGCACAACAGTTTCGTTATTGGTGGGTCAGAGACAGATGATTAGCTGCGACGAGCATTCAAGTCTTATAGATGATGGATTAAAAACGGATCTTGTGGAACAGAACTGTAACAATTATCTCGATGTAGTTTATACTCAGCAAAATAGTTTCTCCATGCAATACTGAACAAACCCTGAACATAATTAAACTATAGCAAGTCTTAAAGTCCCACTGAAGTGCCTTGAAACGTGCAGCATTATTCAATGTGTTGATGTAATTTCTTCCGAAACAGGAAGATGGGGCGGGGCATATCGAACAACTCCTCCTCATTTTTTAATAGCTAATAACGTTTAGTTTAAATCAAAGCCAACCCGATCTCACGGCAATTCGTACTAATTTTACGAGGTGGCTAATTCGTACGAATTGATACGACCTCACTCGTACGAATTCATACGTTTTTTGCTAATTCGTACATATTTTACGAGTTACCAAATTCGTATGAATTCATACGAATGACCGACCCCTGACCCCGCCCCTAAACCTACCCATCACGTGGGTTTAGACAAATCGTACGAAATGTACGAGTGAGGGCGTACAAATTTGTACGAATTAGACACCTTTTATTCACTCGTATGAATTAGTATGAATAGAGCCGTTGAGTTCGGTAAAGTTCAGTTTCAGTTTCCTCCTAATTGCTAACCGTTTCTCCTCCTAATCTCCTCCATATCGCTTTAAAATATCATTCTGTGCAGAATTCATATGGGTCCGATACTTTTTCTGGTGTGTGCCGACTCGACTACGTGATCCACTCTGTGCTATAGTGCACTATGTGCCATGTAGAAAATAGTAAATGTGTGAACAAGTGAGCTATTTCAGCCAGCTTCAGGGTCTTGTGTAGGGGGCGGAGCTTCAGATTCTAGAGAGCATTTGATTGGACAGAAAATCTGTGCTGAGTGATGTCATCAAAATCAATGATCCTTATTGGCGGACTAAGTTTTGAATGGTTATATCTTCTAAATGTGAATTTTGCCATTGTTTTGGAGCACACTAGCTAACATATTCATACTAAAAGCTTCATTTTGATTTCATGGGACTTTAAAGATGTCTTGCACTCTGTCATGGTGTAATGGGCTTTCTGAAACTGTTTCAGAGCGACCTTTGACATCTGATCACCAGAGACTGATTCCTGGATTGAACCACATGCAGTGAAGTGGATGTAAATGAGTAAGACGGTGAAGGAGGTTGAGTGGCAGCGTTTCTGATGGGCCTTTGCTTCCTGAATGCCCTGTGAGAGCACTAGGTAGGCGTCAGGTAAGAGAGAAGGTAATATTCTGCAGTACTGGGTCACACATCAGCTCTCGAGGGGGTTATTTGGAGTGTTTGTGGATAGTACAGGACGTCATGCACTGCGAAACATAATGTTCTTCCTCAGTGTTTCTGTCTTGTTTTCCAGCACAAATATCTAAACATTCTTAAAGGGGTGGCTGCATGCGATATGACTTTTTTAACTTTAGTTAGTCTGTAATGTTGCTTCTTGAGCATAAACAGTTTCTGCAAAGTTACAGCGCTGAAAGTTCAATGCAAACGGAGATATTGTCTTTTAAAGTTACGGCAGTTTAAAGGGATACTTCACTGCCTTTTCATATTAAACTATGTTATTCCCTTAACTAAAACGAGTTGTTACATACCTCTCTCGTCTCAGTGCGTGCACTTAATCTCTCTGACGCGCAGGGATGATCTGATAGCATTTAGCTTAGCCCACTAAGCCCAGTTCATTCACTATGGAACCAAACAGAGATCAAGTTAGAAGTACCAAACACCTCCACGTTTCCCCTATTTAAATACAGTTACACGAGTAGTTAAACGATCAAGTATGGTGACAAAATAAAACGTGGCGCGCTTCTAATCGGATTAAAAAGGAGAACTATAATGTATGGCGGATTAGCCCTTCTGAGAGTACTTCGGCTCGGCGCAGTAAAAAGTCCCGGCCGAAACATCTTCCCTCACATCTCCCTATTGACAGAAATGAGAGAGTGAGGGGGAGGTGTGAGGAAAGATGTTTCGGCCGGGACTTTTTACTGCGCCGAGCCGAAGTACTCTCAGAAGGGCTAATCCGCCATACATTATAGTTCTCCTTTTTAATCCGATTAGAGAAGTACCACGTTTTATTTTGTCACCATACTTGATCGTTCAAATACTCGTGTAACTGTATTTAAATAGGGAAAAGTTGGAGGTGTTTGGTACTTCTAACTTGATCTCTGTTTGGTACCATAGTGAATGAACTGGGCTTAGTGGGCTAAACTAAATGCTATCAGATCATCACCGCGCGTCAGAGAGATTAAGTGCACGCACTGAGACGAGAGAGGTATGTATCAACTTGTTTTAGTTAAGGGAATAACATAGTTTAATATGAAAAAGCGGTGAAGTAACCCTTTAATGCCTACAAAAACGGCCGGTTTGGACTACAACGAGCTTCTTCCTGGGTTGGTGACATCATAAACCCTTGATAGTCTCCGCTGATGTGACTTCTGCCTGTAATGGGAAGGGGCGTGGCCTTAACCTGTGCTTGGCACTTCAGCCAATAAAAATACAGGAAACTACATTTGGCCATCTGACCAATCTAAGACCATTGCGTTTTTCAGAGGGATGGGCTTCATAGAAGCAGGAAGCAGACGAGCCGTTCAAAGGACAGTGGAGACAGCGGTGTGGAATAAAGGGAGAATAGAAGAAAAATTTGAAGTTTTACAAGTATTAAGACATGATACTGCACCCCATAAACACATCTAAGCCTAGGGAAAAAACACAGAACCACCCCTTTAAATCAAGACACATTTACTGGAGGAACAAAATGACTGAAGAAAAACTGTGCTCAATTAAGCATGCTTAAAACAAGAAAAAATATCTTCTGTGTTGTCTGTCTCGGTCTCTTCCCATCTCTTCTGACCGGCAGCTAACTCGGGTAGGTTAACATCTGCTCCCGTTCTCGTCTCGAGTGTCAGAAGGTGATACAGGTGCCGTTTCTAAAAGCGCTGACTTCAAACGCAGTGGCCAAAGGAGCCCAGGAGGGCTGTTTCGCTTAAACATATTAATAATTCATCAGAATCTCTTCCAACACCGTCAGATCTACACCATCAGGACAGTATTTTCATCTTGTTTTTTATTAATTCATATGTCAAACAGCTCAATCCAGATCAGTTAATCCAATCTGGGTCATTCCATGTCAACTCAACCAGAGGCGCACAGCTAAGAAAAATATTTTGATAATTTTTTGTCTGGTGAAAAAAATACGTTCCATATAAAATGAAGAAGAAAGCAAAAATATGAAATGTCATGAATATATATTAACTGAGTAATCCACTGTTTTGTACAGAGGTAAGGTCAAAATGACAATTTTCACCTTGGAGTCAAATTACAGGGGAGTAAAAATTATTTTAGAAAGATGGCAGCATTATTATTTTATTTTTACATAGAGGTTGGTAGGTATGTTAGTAAAATCTGTTGACTTTTACAGTCTGTGTTGCATTATAAGCCAATGGTGACAGTTCAAACCTGGGAAAAAAGTTTTTTGCCTCAAGTTTGCATGCCTGTTATGCAAGAAGTTTTAAAGATATATTAAAATCCTTTTAGATTCTGGTTCTTAACAAACTTTTCTTTTGGGATCTCCATTTTAAAGGCCCTATATGGTTAAATCCCAGAGATGTAGAGATCTTAAAGTGGCTCCATCAGTAAATCAATTGTCAATTGTACAGTTTAGTGGCCAAAAACAAACATTTTCCCATTTTTGAATGGTCATCGTTTGCATATAATGCAACAAAGATTACTAAAATCAACATATTTCTCTAATAGACCTGCCAATCTCTGTGTAAAAATAAAATAATGATGCTGCGATCTTTCTAAAGTCATTTTTACCCCCCTGTAATATGGCTCCAAATCAGGTGAAAATCCTAATTTTGACCCCCCTCTACAAAACAGAGGATTTCTCAGGGAATATACAGCTATAACATTGAATATTTTGGCTTTCATCACTATTTATCTTAGTCTTTCTTCAATAAAAACATTAACAAAATCAAAAAATGTAACATCTGCATGTTTGCTAGAAGAACCGATCTGGTGTTTCTCAGGACTACAGACGGAAGAGTGCAAGTAAAAGCAGCATTCATGTTCTCTGTGTGTGCAGGAGGTTTTGTTTCAAAGTATTTGATGTATTTCTAGCATAACAGTCATTAATGCACAAACACACCTCATAGTTCAGCTGGTAGTTCACAGTTATCTTCTAAACACATGAGCATTAGATTGTCGGACGGCTGGTGAAACTTCTGGAAGCCGAGATGCAGTTAAACTTTACATAACCCAAGACTGCAGAGGGCTTATTCTGTACATGTAGTACAATATCAACACCTACACACCGAACGCAACAGCCACTAAAATACTGCGCCATCTGTGTCTCAAACGAAGCGTGGGCACTAACACACTCCGTCATAGAAACTAATACACAACATGCTGCTTATT
Organism: Pseudorasbora parva; assembly: GCF_024679245.1. Classification (NCBI taxonomy): domain Eukaryota; kingdom Metazoa; phylum Chordata; class Actinopteri; order Cypriniformes; family Gobionidae; genus Pseudorasbora; species Pseudorasbora parva. The sequence goes on from NC_090176.1 coordinate 50,095,210, forward strand.
ATAGAAGCTACTGATGCAAAAACGCCACTGATGGCAGTCTGAAGCTCAAGAGGTCAGAGTCAAACTTGTAAGTGAATGTGAGATGTTAGAGAATCACTTGGTAAATCTTGTTGTCTGCGCAGCTCCTAAAGGGACCTGGTGCTGGGGGAAAATATGAGATGGGAAGAAAAATTATATCATTGCTTTCGCATTCCCATGAGAAACTTTTGCGTTCATTTGCAGAACTTTTGAGATCTGTTCAAGTGAACGCGAAAGCATTGACATATCTCATATTTCTTTCCATCACCATGTCCCTTAAGGGGCTCCGTAGTAGTCGGTCGTGTTAAACTGTGTCAAACTGCTGAAATCACGTGACATTGGCGATCTGAATCATGAATCAATTCGCTGATTCATAACCGCTCGAATCTTTATTTGAGGATTGAAAACAAACGCGGAAGAGAAGACAATGCTGAATAAAGTCGTAGTTTTTGTTATTTTTGGACCCAAATGTATTTTGGATGCTTCAAGAGACTCTAATTAACCCACTGATGTCTCATATGGACTACTGTGATGATGTTTTTATTCCCTTTCTAGACATGGACAGTATAGTGTGCATACACTTGCATACGCTCTCGGATTGAAGTTTCACAAACTTAATTGATGTAAGTGTGAACTCGTGAACTAAATATAAAATATCTTAAACTGTGTGTGAAGATGAACGGAGGTCTTACGGGTGTGGAACGACATTAGGGAGAGGAGTTAATGACATCTTTGGGTGAACTTACGCTTTAAGCTTCAGGTGCAGACGTGATGCTTTGTGTGAGAAAAAGACACGCATTTGAGGCGTTATTCAGTGAAAATCTCCTCCTGTAACGTGTGATTCTCACTTGTGTCGTATCGTCGTCATGTAGATTCAAATGTCATGTGAAGATGTGTCTCTGTCAGTGATGAAAATACAGAAACGTGACATTCACACTGCTTAACATCTGCTGTTGCACAGAAGGAAGAAAATCAGGGGTTTGGAATGACATGAGGGAGAGAAACAGCATTGCAAACATTTTTCCCAAACTTTTTTAAATTTGAGTTTTTTGAGTTTAAGTAAATATTTAAATAATTTAAACGGTTAGTTCACCCAAAAATGAAAATTATTTCATTAATTCCTCACCCTCATGTCGTTGGACACCCGTAAGACCTTCGTTCATCTTCAGAACACAAATGAAGATATTTTTGTTGAAAGCTGAGAAAGGCTTCAGAAAGGCCTCCATTGGCATTCAGTACATTCCCACTGACAAGACCCATAAAGGCACTAAACACATCGATACAAAGCCCATCTCACTACAGGGGCTGGATAATAATTTTACAATGCGGCGAGAATAGTTTTTGTGCTCACAAAAATCAAAATAATGATTTTATCCGCCAAGTTATTGTCTTCCGTGTAGGTCTCGGACGCTCCTCCTCTTCTGGGTCATGAACGCATGTGTCGAGTTGACGTCAATAACTTGGTAAATAAAGTCATTATTTTGATTTTTGTGCCATCAGACAGTGCACTAAATAGGGGATAGGGAACCATCAGACAGTGCACTATATAGGGGATGGGGAACCATCAGACAGTGCACTATATAGGGGATAGGGAACCATCAGACAGTGCACTATATAGGGGATAGGGAACAATCAGACAGTGCACTATATAGGGGATAGGGAACCATCAGACAGTGCACTATATAGGGGATAGGGAACAATCAGACAGTGCACTATATAGGGGATAGGGAACCATCAGACAGTGCACTATATAGGGGATAGGGAACCATCAGACAGTGCACTATATAGGGGATAGGGAACCATCAGACAGTGCACTATATAGGGGATAGGGAACCATCAGACAGTGCACTATATAGGGGATAGGGAACCATCAGACAGTGAACTATATAGGGGATAGGGAACCATCAGACAGTGCACTATAATAATAATAATAATAATAGATTTTATTTATAATGCACTTTTCATTCCGAAGAATCTCAAAGTGCAACAAAGGGGTGGGGGGGGGGGGGGGTGGGGGGTGGGGGGGGGAATAACAACAAAAAAATGAATAACAAGTAAAAATATAGAATACTACAAACAATCAACCAACACAGAAAACAGAACAGAAACAGAGCTGATGGTGAACAGAAACAGAGCTGATGGTGAACAGAAAACAGCTGATGGTGGAAGTCTCCGCTAGCTCCGCAGCACACTGTGGTCCACTCCATGTTTCAGATTTCTCCCAGCGGCAGTGTCCTGATGACATCGCTGAGGCACGACAGCTGAAGACCAGATGATGGGTCTTCTTCATGATGATTCAAACGATGGGGATCGCTGCAGCACCATGCAGGAGGCAGAACATTCCTCCGGGCACTTCTGTGGACACACCGGGGCCGGCGCAGATGTCGCTCCACGGTCGCAATGCAGGACGGAACAGCGGCGCAGCCGAGAAGCAGAAACATCCCAACATCATGCCGGACACCGACGACGAGAGCCCGGATGACGCTAGCCCGGTGCAAACTTCAGCCACCATGCAGCTTAAGCCCAAGGGAGACCACCAGTGAGCACCCGCGGCGAGAAACATAAAATGTCCTCCAAACCAGAAACCAACCGCAGCAATTCAAATGTAAACATTAGAGAAGCGGTTGAAAACGGCGAAACGACGAACAACGACTTCTCAGTGGCTGCCAGCAATCAGCAACAGTCCCAATTGTAGCTCTGACTGTTAGACTAGTCACAAACATAAGGAAATAAAATAAAATGTAAATCTAATAGTACATTAACATGATTTGTTGTGGGTGGAGAAGCGGCGAACAGACGACGCCAGCGTCCTCTCCCCCACGTTGCCTAGCAACTATAGGGGATTGGGAACCATCAGACAGTGCACTATAGGGGATAGGGAACCATCAGACAGTGCACTATAGGGGATAGGGAACCATCAGACAGTGCACTATAGGGGATAGGGAACCATCAGACAGTGCACTATATAGGGGATAGGGAACCATCAGACAGTGCACTATATAGGGGATAGGGAACCATCAGACAGTGCACTATATAGGGGATAGGGAACCATCAGACAGTGCACTATATAGGGGATAGGGAACCATCAGACAGTGCACTATATAGGGGATAGGGAACCATCAGACAGTGCACTATATAGGGGATAGGGAACCATCAGACAGTGCACTACAGGGGATAGGGAACCATCAGACAGTGCACTATATAGGGGATAGGGAACCATCAGACAGTGCACTACAGGGGATAGAGAACCATCAGACAGTGCACTATATAGGGGATAGGAAACCATCAGACAGTGCACTATAGGGGATAGGGAAGGATCAGACAGTGCACTACAGGGGATAGAGAACCATCAGACAGTGCACTATATAGGGGATAGAGAACCATCAGACAGTGCACTATATAGGGGATAGGAAACCATCAGACAGTGCACTATAGGGGATAGGGAACCATCAGACAGTGCACTACAGGGGATAGAGAACCATCAGACAGTGCACTATATAGGGGATAGGAAACCATCAGACAGTGCACTATAGGGGATAGGGAAGGATCAGACAGTGCACTATAGGGGATAGGGAACCATCAGACAGTGCACTATATAGGGGATAGGGAACCATCAGACAGTGCACTATATAGAGGATAGGGAACCATTAGACAGTGCTCTATATAGGGGATAGGGAACCATCAGGCAGTGCACTATATAGGGGATAGGGAACCATCAGGCAGTGCTCTATATAGGGGATAGGGAACCATCAGACAGTGCTCTATATAGGGGATAGGGAACCATTAGACAGTGCTCTATATAGGGGATAGGGAACCATCAGGCAGTGCACTATATAGAGCAGTGTTTCTCAAACTTTTTCTGCCATTCCCCACTTTGGAGGTAGGGAAGGGCCACGAGCCCCACCTGTCCCCAATCACCCAACAAAATGGTAATTATCTAGGGTTTAAGTTTGCCTGTTAACATTTATTTGATTAACATCACATTTAAAACTTTCATGTGTACAGTCAAAATATTTTAGCTGAGTTTTTTTTAAGGCAACGTTATTTTAGAACGTTTCATCTTATTGTTTCTATGGCAACGCGTCATGTTTATCACGTGACTCACCACAATCAAAAAAGCGCTGAATGACAGATGTATCGCTTTTATTACGTTTTTTTATTTTTTATTCAAAATATTGACATACTTGCTTACCATGTCATCAACTGTCTAATAATCCAATTGTAGGTGTGTTTTGCCATTTAAAACCCTTTATAAATGATCTTGATTTTGATAATATCTATAATGTGAAATGGGCGCTGCCACGTTTGAACAAATGCACCGCAGTTCAGAGTCCTGTCAATCGGATTTGCAGTACGTATATTCATCAGCTTCTCCTGGAATAAGTAAGTGACCGGTGAACTGGGAGAAGAATCGAGCAAACTTTATAGTTACTTACACTATGTGTATCTCATATGAATAAAACTTTTTGGCCAATTATATTTGAATGGATTGTTATTGCTGCTTCCAAAGACACCAGTGTGTATTCTACAAACTCTAAATGTATTGTTTTACTAGTACTTGTGTATTTAAATGTTACCTATTCAATTAAACCTAAAATAAACAGTATGCGGTTGAAAACACTGCATGACGTATGTCAAGAGCTGAGCGCATCTGGCTCAGTGCCAGCCGAAGCGTCCCACCGTTTGAATCTGACAGTTATGTCACGTCACTAAACATTCTAAATCCCATATGTGGGTCCGTACTCTCAGGGGCATAGAAATAAAAATCCCATGTGGGACCGCTCAAAAGGTTAATAGAGATGGGCACAAAAAATTAACACATTTCCTCCCGTTTGTCGTGCCCCACTTGTCATGTCTCTATTCCCCACCAGTGGGGCGCGCCCCACACTTTGAGAAACGCTGATATAGAGGATAGGGAACCATTAGACAGTGCTCTATATAGGGGATAGGGAACCATCAGGCAGTGCACTATAGGGGATAGGGAAACATCAGACAGTGCACTATATAGAGGATAGGGAACCATCAGGCAGTGCACTATATAGGGAATAGGGAACCATCAGACAGTTCACTATATAGGGGATAGGGAGCTATCAAACAGTGCACTATACAGGGGATAGGGAGCTATCAAACAGTGCACTATATAGGGGACAGAAAGACATGAACATCTTTGATGAGAGGGAGGTGAGTAAAATATCAAGAAATTTTCATTTTGAAGTGAACAAATCCTATAAAGGGATAGTTCACACAAAAAATTACAATTCTCTTATCTATCATTTACTCACCCTCATGTTGTTCCAAACTGTATGAGTTTCTTTCTTCTGCTGAACACAAAAAAAGATATTTGGAAGAATGTTTGTAATAAAGCAGAGAGAACAACCACTGACTACTAGTAGGGAAAACATAATCTGGGAGTCAAATGGCTGTTCTCTCCGCTTTGTTACAAACATTCTTTAAAAAATGTTGTTGTTGTTGTTCAGCAGAACAAAGAAACTCATACAGGTTTGGAAAAACTTGAGGAAGACTAAATGATTACATAATTAAAAATTTTGGGTGAACTATTCCTTTTAAGTCATTTTTTCCTCTCAAGTAAATCGTACTGTTCCTTTAAACGTGTGTATCTGTGGAGTTATTGTGGGTCAAATGAGTCCCAGTCGTTCATATCAGTGCAGAAACAGATCATGGTGCTGCTCTTTGGGCCATTTTCATGTGTAATGACGCTTTGACTGTTTTCTGTATCTCTCAGGTGGCCGTGGACGCGTCGAGAGGTTTGAGAGAGACAAAAGCAGAACCCCCTCCATCGCACTGCAGAAATGCTGCTAATTGTCTTTTCCATCCCATGAGTTTGTCTCTCCAAAGGCCAGTGACGCTTATGGATTTTCTCAAATGTCATCTTAGTTTGGGCTCCTGAAGCCAAGCTACAAATCCACAGACAGCCGAGCGATTACAGCTCACCTTGTTTATCTGCCGACCGCCACCAACCAGGCCATTATCTGTGCAATTCAATGGACAGAGACGACACACAGAAGACTCGCAAGATTCATCAGAGAGCTTTATACGGCAACTGGCAGAACACAGAGAAAGATTATGAAGCTTTAACAGAAAGCCACATTGGTTCATGCCATGTAGACAAACATATTCTTATAATGTGTGAATGAAATCTCTAATAATACACTGCAAAAAAAAAAATTCTTGCTCAGTATTTCTGTCTTGTTTTCCAGTACAAATATCTAATCGTTCTAAAATCAAAATATATGTGCTTAAGAAGCAAAATAACTTTGAAAAATGCATCAAACTTAAAGGACTGGTTCACTTCAAAATGAAAATGTCCTGATATTTTACTCACAAAGGAAATCATTCCAGTATTTTTCTCCACATAATGGACTTCAATGGGAACCAACGGTTGAAGGTCCAAATCAATGCAGTTTCAGAGGAAGAGCTTCAGAGGCTCTGACCGATCCCAGAGGAATAGAGTCTGATCTAGACAAACCATCAGACATATTCAAGAAAAAATAAAAAGTATATACTTTTTAATCTAAATTGCTCATCTTGCGCTGCTCTGCGACTCCCCACGGATTGCGTAATCCCGTCTGATAGGTCACGATAGACGTAGACAGAAGTACCGCCCCCATGTTTACGAAGCGCTCGTGCGAAGACTAATACAAACATCCTTTAGCACAAAAAAAAAAGGTAAAACAATGATGTCGGACGATTTTGAAGTTGAATATGGAGTGTTTTTGGTAAATTATGTTTGTATTAGTCTTTGCACGTTCGTTTGGGGCGGTATTTTCGCCTAGCGTGACCTCTCAGACGTGATTACGCAGCCCGAAATGAGCAATTTAGGTTGAAAAGTATATACTTTTTTTCCTTTTCTTTTTAAATGAGCCATTGGTTTTTATAGATCAGACTCTATTCCTCTGGGATCGGTCAGAGCCTCTGAAGCGCTTCCTCTGAAACTGCAATGATTTGGACCTTCAACCGAGAAAAATCCAGGAACGTTTTCCTCAAAAAGCTTAAAGCTACACTGTGTGATATTTTCCCCCATCTAGTGGTGAAAAGGTATATGACCATCCAGTGAATAATAGTTTCTGCTCCTCTCAATTTCGATTTCGTTTCAACTCCTACGGTGGCCGATTTAGTCATGGCTTCCAGTTCGACCTCTTCGGTGAGTGTTGCTTCAAGTGATGAGGTTACTTTTGAAAACTATTATAATTAGCAGTTATTTAATTTGCCAAATGATCTATGATCAAATTAATCTATGTAAAATGAATAATAGTTTTACATTTTCGTTATTTTTAACCAGTTCATTGCTAACATCAGCTATCAGGTTCCCAGACGAATGCAAGCTAATCTTAGTAAAGTAACTTTTATCAGTGCTATCGTTATTGTGTATATTGTACGACATCACTAGCGTAAGGCAAACAAATTATAATGCAATTAAAATATTAATCTCATGTTATCCGTCATAGAACACGGATTTATGTTATAAGGTAAACAATACTTTTTCATCATTGACGCGAGGAAAACTATCCTAGACGTCGTTCTAGTGTTATGCACAGCACACCATGATATAATTAGCCAAGCAACAATAAAACTTCCAATATACACAAATAGGCTGAATTAATATTACCTGTCGAGAAGAAAGCAGGCAACGTCGGCGTTCTTTTTAAAATCGTTGCTCCTCATGAACTCTCTCCATCTTGGAAAGGCCACTCCAATATTTACTTTTGTCTTGTTGATTTGCCCGTTGCGTTGCCGTCTTAATTCTCTTTTCCGCTTCCTTGGCGACTCTGATACATATCCCGCAATGTTACTAGGTCCCCGACCCGGGTCGAATTCGGTAATCAGTTCCGGGACGTGGTTGCTTTCACACAGAAGGCGACCCGGCAATGCTCCGGGAATATTGCGGGTCCGACGTGCAGTGTGAAAGGGGCTTAAGAGTGATCCTCCATCATCATATAGCAGCCTCAAGCAATCTTCCTCTTCACATTCGACACGGTGCCATCAAGTGTAAAAACGCGAAAAGCGAAGCTTGAATTTACGGGTATGTCCCTCTTTGGCAAATGTACTTTCAAGATGGAGGAGCAACATGGCGACCGCCATCCAAACCCTCAACACTTATGTATTTTCAATGGTATATTATAAAATTATGAGAATGCATTATTACTTGAAAGAAGTAAATATACATTAATGAGCACATATATTTTTGAAAGAACTAAGTGATTTTAGCTAAGAATAAACTAAAAAAGTTACACAGTGTAGCTTTAATTTCTTTTTCCACTGAAGAAAGAAAGACAATGAACATCTTGGATGAGATGGGGGTGAGTAAAATATCTGGACATTTTCATTTTAAAGTGAACTAATTCTTTAAGTGAAGTTATACTTAAAACAAGAAACATTATCTGCTGGTGGTATAAGAAAAATACCCTTGTTTCTTCCCCTTTGAATTAAGTTTTTTTTTTCTGACCGCATTGGAGATATTTTTTTTTAACTTGTTTTAAGAATAAACTCACTTCATTTAACGTCACTTAAGATATTATTTTTCAGAGAACAAGACTTCATATCTTCAGTCATTTCGCTTCTCAAGTTAATCTTGATTTAAGAATGTTTAGTATTTTGAAGTGTCGCTCAATGAAAGAAAAACAAGATCAAACGTGAACAGCAATCATTTTAAGAGCAGATATAAGGATAAATAAAGCCTGCTGTTTAATGAGATTTTTTTCTCTTGTCGGTCGCTTTTGTTTGTTTTTGAGTGCCAGTGTACACTCTTAGAAGAAAAGGTTAGAACCTTAAAAGGTTCTGTCAGCGCTACGTACAGTATTTGGAACCACTAAAACATTCACTGCAAAAAAATGCTTTTCTTACTTAGTAATTTTCTCTTGTTTCTAGTCCAAACATCTAAAAATTCTGAAACAGGAAGTATTTCCTAGACAAGCAAAAGTAATTGTCTTGTTTTGGGGAAAAATTACTCAAAATGAAGAGAGTTTTTGCTTAAAATAAGATAAATAATCTGCCAATGGGGTAAACTACACTCTAAAAAATGCTGGGTTAAAAACAACCCAAGTTGGGTTGAAAATGGACAAACCAAGAAATTGAGTTGAAAAACAAGACAATAATTTTTAGTTGTCTAGTAAATGTAAGAACTTTTAGATGTTGAGACTAGAAACAAGACAAAAATACTAAATAAGAAAGGCATTTTTGTAGTGTTTATAGAACCCGTTTTAAGTGCCAAAAGGGTTCTTTCTTGTCATTATTGAACCTTTTAGGGGTTCCAAATACGTAGCGCCGATAAAACCTTTTCTTCTAAGAGTGTAGAAGTTCCTGAAGCTCATCTCCTGCAGAAAGTTTGCTTTTGCCGGTCATCTGAGGATAATCTCAGCTGGATCCGTGTCACTGCGAGGGCTGACAACACACATTCACACACACAACTCTGAGGCCTCATCAGCCGCCGCGAGTCCAACTTTGTGATTGACACCAAACCCGGCTCCATTGTCTCTGCACAGGTTAAAAATATAATGCAGCGGCAGTGTCGCCACGGTGATAAGGGCCGTCCAATCATATGTCTCGCAGCTGCCAGGTTGTTAAAAGAACATGCGAAAGACTTCGAATTCTCTGTGCATTTTTGCTGCCATTGGCACATCAGCCGGACGGACTGTGAAAGTCCCGCTTTTCCTTGCGTTTCTCTTTCTCTCAGGCTTGTGTCATGTCATGCTGGGCTGTAATGGTTGCAGGAAAGTTTTCATGACACTTTATCCTAAATGTTCCACAGAATAACCCATGGACGGCCGTGTGTGTTCAGTCCATATCACTCTTAAAAAATAAAGGTACCAAAAGGGCTTTTTGCAGCTAAGCTATAAAAGAGCCTTATTCATTTCTCCAAATAACTTTCAGCAAACAGTTCTTAGAGAACCATTTTTTTTCTGTGAAGAATATTTAAAAGGGACTATGTAGAGTTCATAAACCCTTGCTATTAGCGACACCATTGGCCGTTTTGTGAACTGCAGCAAGCAAAGCTTCAAATGGTTCAAGAGATCGTAAAACTAATCTATATAGGTAACACGAGAATGAACCTCATTGGCTCTCGCTGAAGCTCAACGTGATGCGTAACACGAGAATGAACCTCATTGGTTCTCGCTGAAGCTCAACGTGATGCGTAACACGAGAATGAACCTCATTGGCTCTCACTGAAGCTCAAACGTGATGCATAACACGAGAATGAACCTCATTGGCTCTCACTGAAGCTGAAACGTGATGCGTAACACGAGAATGAACCTCATTGGCTCTCGCTGAAGTCGCTGAAGCTCAAACGTGATGCCTAACATCAGAATGAACCTCATTGGCTCTCGCTAAGGCTCAAACGTGATGCGTAACATCAGAATGAACCTCATTGGCTCTCGCTAAGGCTCAAACGTGATGCGTAACATCAGAATGAACCTCATTGCTTCTCGCTGAAGCTCAAAGATGATGCGTAACATCAGAATGAACCTCATTGGTTCTCGCTAAGGCTCAAACGTGATGCGTAACATCAGAATGAACCTCACTGGTTCTCGCTGAAGCTCAAACGTGATGCCTAACATCAGAATGAACCTCATTGGTTCTCGCTGAAGCTCAAACGTGATGCGTAACATCAGAATGAACCTCATTGGTTCTCGCTGAAGCTCAAACGTGATGCCTAACATCAGAATGAACCTCATTGGTTCTCGCTGAAGCTCAAACGTGATGCGTAACATCAGAATGAACCTCATTGGTTCTCGCTGAAGCTCAAAGATGATGCGTAACATCAGAATGAACCTCATTGGCTCTCGCTGAAGCTCAAACGTGATGTGTAAAGGCCATTACATACTCCGCAAGAACAGAGAAAACACTCAGGGCTGCGAGAACAAAATGGCGTCATTTATCTCCAGATGCATCTGTGTTGTTCAAGGCTAGACTGATAAAACCTTCCCACGAAACATCTGCACAGTGCTTTTATCGAGCAGAAATGGGATCCGTATTGAGCTGCTCTGTGCTTTCAGACTCATTCATCCGAGGCTAAAGGTCAGCACTTCCTTTCAGATGCTCAACTTTGGCATCTGTGAATAAATGTTGCTCTTGCTATAATACTTCTGAACGCCGGGCTCGTGGAAGTCAGACTTCATCATGAGATAAAGCGCTATTCTGAGCTCGGGTGAAGGTCTTTAATATGAGGACGGGCCTCGATGTGCTGCATTATGCCATACAGACGGCCGAGCCAAAATGGAGGCCGTACGGTCACGTCTAAATGGGAAACAACATTGAGAGTAGCCTTGAACGATGAATGCTTTCTGTTTGTAAAGGAAACGGCTTTTTATTTCATCCTTTTCTCCGGTGAGATGGAGGTTGGGAGTCTGATATAGTACTTCCAGTCATCGTGTCCTTCGGTTTGTTAAACGTTTGACCTGTGAACATTTATAATGATTTCACTCCAAAAATTATAAAAGCCTATTTCTGCCACATAAGGGGAAAAAATGCATTGGTAAATCTTAATTATGATGTAAAACGTCAAAAAAACAAAAACAATTTTTTTACCAGTTTGATCTCACCAGACGGAAGTTATAGCCGATGGGAAAACTTGATGAGACTCGTCGGGGTGTGAGGTCAAAAATAACATAAATACTGTTGTGTTTCTCACAGAAACCGATCGGTTCGTTTCTTAAAGTGTTAGTTCACCCAAAAATGAAAATGATTTCATAAATTCCTCACCCTCCTGTCGTTGGACACCTTCGTTCATCTTCAGAACACAAATGAAGATATTTTTGTTGAAAGCTGAGAAAGGCTTCAGAAAGGCCTCCATTGGCATTCAGTACATTCCCACTCACAAGACCCATAAAGGCTAGCCTGGCGTGGTCATACTCAGCTCTAGTCAGAATATGAGTCTGATGCTCCATTGGGCTGTGATTATGGGGCGTGTTTCAACCCAACCAGGAAAGACCTCAATTGGACAGACCGACAACCAATCAGAGCAACGAAGCAACGCATAACGTTAGTTGTCAAATGTCAACAGACATAGTTCAACTGCACTGTGTTGCCAATTCCGCATTTTTTTCCCCGCGGGTTGCTATTTATGTCCGCGGGTTGAAGCGACTATTATGTGATATATAGACCCATGAGCAACCATGCCAAAATAACACACATTTTACCCCCAAAACACCTTTTTTCCCCCGGAGAACCCCCCGAGAAGCTATTGTTTAGGGCTAGTAGTTGGCGGGTTTTGTTGTAAAAACTTGGCAACCCTGTCTGCACGCGCGCTGAAATAAACGATCTTTGCCGGAGTTGTTAAAAAAATAAAATAATTTAATGATACACAGAGTACTTACCCAACATGATCATCATTTCTGAGAGAAATAGTGAAGGTGATGCAGATACGAACAAGCTCTCTGTTTAGGATTCGAACAAATATAACCCAAGCCCCTTTGATGACGTGATGATTACGGTACTGTCGATCATCTGTCCATCATCGTCTAAAGCCCGCCCTGATGATTTCATTGGTCCGAACAGTTTCTATTTGGGGATAATTACTCCTCTATGGAGTGAGCCCAGACCTAACCACCCAACCTAAACATTTTGTGGGCGGGGCTGAGTTCGGCTGGCATCCAGGCTACATAAAGGCTCTAAACACATCGATACAAAGTCCATCTCACTACAGTGGCTGTACAATATTTTTACAACGCGACAAAAATAGTTATTGTGCACACAAAAATCTAAATAACGACTTTATTTACCAAGTTATTGACGTGAACTCGATGCATGCGCGAGAATATGACACAGATCCGCCGTTCATGACCCAGAAGAGGAGGAGCGAGACCTACATGGAAGACAATAACTTGGCAGATAAAGTCGTTATTTAGATTTTTTCTGCGCACAAAAACTATTCTCGTCGCTTCATCAAATTATTGTCCAGCCGCTGTAGTGAGATGGGCTTTGTGTCGATGTGTTTAGTGCCTTTATGGGTCTTGTGAGTGGGAATGTACTGAATGCCAATGGAGGCCTTTCTGAAGCCTTTCTCAGCTTTCAACAAAAATATCTTCATTTGTGTTCTGAAGATGAACGAAGGTCTTACGGGTGTCCAACGACATGAGGGTGAGGAATTAATGAAATAATTTTGATTTTTGGTGAACTAACACTTTAAGACATCAATGTGTCGTCAGGAGCAGCAGGGTTTTTGTGCATGTTGTCAAAGCATGTTTTTTTGTTTGTTTGTCTTTATGACCTGCACACAGCAACGGTTGAGTTAAAAATCTTCATTTGTGTTCTACTGAAGAAATAAACACACCTACATGTTGGATGCACTGGGGGTCAGCAGATAAACATCACATTTTCATTTTTGGGTGAACTATCCCTTTAATTACTCTGAGCAGAGAACTGGGCCGCCGCAACCCCATGCAGGAGAATGTCACAATCTGCATTTTTATGTTTTATGGTACTATAACTGGTGCGGTGACCCCTCCGATGGGAAATCAGCAGATCTCTAATGGCACAAGAGAAGCTGTTTTCCAGCTCAGATGATTGCTGGAGTGACACCACCGCCATTTGTCCCAATGTCTTCATCACAGAGACGCTGGAAAAAGATAAAATCACAGCAACTAACGGCAATTAAAAGCAATGCACTCGTCAAACGAAAGCTCAGGATTGGTCGTGATGGAGGCGTGCTGTTGCTAGGTTTCCACGCTCTGATCTCCACCAGCTCTATAGATCATCGTTTAATGTATGACAGGGTTAATGAGGTACATCTGTGTCGCACTCAACTTTCTGTCTTGTTCCTTAATAATGATTTTATTGTTTATTACAAGCTCTTGAATTAAACCGTCAACTTCGACAGCGCTTTAGACAATACAGATAGTTTCAAAGCAACTTAATAAACAGGAAAATAAGAGAATCAGTGATGCAAACTATCAGATATGAGTCTAATTCTGCAGCTCTAAAAAGACTATAGTGTCATAATTATTGATTCAGATCAGTTGAATTAGTATGAAGTGCATTAATTAAGTTCACATCAGATCAGTGTAATTAAAGTGCTTTAATTAAGTTCATATCAGCTCTACAGAAGTTTTGTCTGATCGTTGCGATCATGTCCTCCGACCAATACGCCTTTATAGGTCGTTTGTCACTTCCTTGAAATACGACCCATATGAGCGTTTACTAAAGTTGCGGCCCTATTGACAATATTTTAATTAATTAAATGCGACGCACAGGAGCGTTTTCTAAAGTTGTGCTCCTATTGACAGCAGGACACTTTCATTTTAAAGCATTTTTCCCTTTTATTTGCTTAATATTTCAGGTTTTGCATAGATCAATTGGTAAAGCATTGCACTATACAACAACAATATGTGATCATGTGATCGTGGGTGCGATCCCAGGGAACACACATGTGCTCATAAAGTGTGTATGCACTATAAATCACTGGGTAGGTTTAGGGATGGGGTGGGTGTAGTTGTAAATTAAAAACAATATTTTTGCTAAATGGAAATATGACAAATGGTGGTAAAAAGTCCAGACATTGTATTAAAATGAACACATTTCATGACGTCAGATGTAACGCGACACTGTCATTATTTTTATGCCAGCTAGAAGGTGCATGACTTTAAAACGTAAATATAGGTCGTAATAAGGTGCTTGAAAAACGACCTATAGAGTCGTATTTTTTTGGAGGACAGGTTGGATCAATACTGAATATTCTGTGGCCTGTATGTGTGCGGCTGCTTTTAAAGATAAAGACGACACCACACCGCGATGTGAACAGATTTACCTGCCGAGACTCATGCTGACAGTAATTAATCAGCTGCAGTGCATAATTAACATTATAAATAATGTGATTGTCAGAGAGCATGCTGACCGTCTGAAACTCATGACTGCAGAGATTTAATCCGTCACGCTTCACAAAAATGCAAAAAAAATGCTTTTCTTACTTTTATTTTTATTTTTGTCTTGTTTCCGGTTCAAATATCTAACAATTCTTAGACCAAGATGCATTTACTAGAGTAGTAAAAATGCCATTGTCTGGAGGGGAAAAACTGAGTTAAATGAGTTAAACTAAGTGAGTTATTTTGCTTAAAACTAGCTCAATTATCTGCCAATGGGGTAAGAAAATATAATCGTGTCTCTGTTTGAATTAATCCTTTTTTAAAGTCATTTAATTATATCGTATGTAATTTTACTCATCTAGTGAACGCGCCTTTATTTAAGATTTTTAGATAGGCCTATTTGGACTGGAAAGAAGTGAGAAATACTAAGAGAGAAAAGCATTTACAGTGAATCAGGTTTCATTTGTTAACAATGCATTGATCAATATGTTTCTTAACGCATTTCTTAATCTTTGTCGATGTTAGTTGATGAAAATGCACACAAAAATGAATTTGTAAATAAAAGTGCATTTTACAAGAAAATTCTATTTCAGTCTTTCCACTTAAAAACGTTTAGTTCAATGTGTTGCTTGCCAGTTTTATGTAATTATTTAGCAATTTCTAAGTGAAAATTGTTTCTGCACCACTTAATAATAATCACATAAAAAATTAACCATAGTTGTACAGTATTTAAGCTTATTTAACTTCAAAAATTATGTTCTTCAGTTTTCCAGCACAAATATCTAAACATTCAAGAAATAAATCATCAAGAAACCAAGAAACATTTACTGAAGAAGCAAAAAGATATTTAGTCTTGTTTTCTGGAAAATATTCCATATATTATGATATTAGTATCATAATTAAGTGAGTTCTGCTTAAAACAAGAACAAATATCTGCCAATAGGGTCAGAAAAATAAACTCAATTCAAAGAAAACATTTTTTTTTTCAATTTTATCTAGTTTTAAGTTTACACTCACTTAATTTCATCATACTGTCATAACTATGAGATAAAAGTTGAAATCATGACATACTGTCATAATTATGAGAAAGTTTAAAATTATGACATACTAAGTCATAAATATGAGATAAAAGTTGAAATTATGACACTGCCATAAATATTAGATAAAAGTTGAAATCATGACATAAGTCATAATTATGAGATAAAGTTTAAAATTATGACATAGTAAGTGATTATATAAACCCAACAATTGGGTTTGTCCATATTTGACCCAAATTTGGGTTGAAAAAACCCAGCATGTTTTTAGAGTGTATTTGATTTATTTAAAAAAATGTATTTATCCATTTAGAAAGTGAGTTTAATCCTCTCATTTGATTTATGTTTTACATTTGTTACGCTGTTTTACATCCCTGAACCGCGGTCTCATGCGATGCTTTATGGGAATGATGAGGAGATGGATAATGGAAATGTGTTCATCCTGCTGACCTGCTCTAATGAACATTCACAGCAGAGACGGGGAGATGAATCTTTGCCCACAGAGAATGTAAATAATGAAAGCGACTCTCCTGCCGTATGTTTCAGGAGCAGGTGTGTGTGTGTGTGTGTTCAGGGTCGTGGTCTGGTCATCATGGCAGCCGCTGGCACTCATCCTGACGACCGCCGATGCTAACAGATGTCCCCTCACCATGGTAGGATGGGCGACAGAATGACCCTTTACCGCGGGACACCGGCACACACGGTGAGCGAGGACATATGCGGCTCGTCCTGCCTCGCCTCAGAACGTTTCCACTTGTACTTGAAACACAAGTGTGTGTTTGGTTTGTTATGGTGACATCATGAGAGAAGCCAAGATCTTCATTTATTCACTCACATCCTCTACACTCTAAAAAAATGGGTGCTATTTGGCACTAAAAGTGGTTATTTTATGTAGAACCCATAAGAGGTGCCATATTGCATTTTATTTCTTCCTCAATAATGGTGCTAAACGGCACCAACAGTAGTTCTTTGGTGTGTAAAGAACCTTTAAAGAGGCTTGAAAGGTTCTTTGTACAGCAGTGGTGCTATATAGCAGCTTTATCACCCCAAAGAACCACCGAAGAACCGCTGAAGAACCGCTGAAGAACCATATAGGGGCTTAACAGGTTCTGTAATACCCCTTTTCCACCAAGGCAGTGCTGGTGCTAAATCGGAGCCAGAGCCTAGTTTAAAATCGGTTCTTTGTGTTTCCACAGCCAAAGCACCAGCTCCGAGCCAGGAAAAGTGGTTCTTAAGTAACACCGAAACATTGCTGGGCTAGAAGTAAGAACCGCTTGCGTCACCGGCTGGGGGCGGCGTTACCGTGATCAACAAGATGAACACAAACCTGTGACCGCCATTTTTTCAATAGCAGCTAATCAAGCTAACAGCTCCTGGATTGTAATCTCCGTCTATACAAATCATGGAGAGCTGCACGAATGTGTTGGATTTGCGGCGTTTTAATGCTGATGTAGGATCATAAAGCCATGAGCCACTGAGGGAAGGCTTGTTCGAGATGCATCAGCGCGCGCTGTGCAGACTGATTGCGTATGACATCAAAGTAGAGCGAGCGCCAACGACTCCTTATGCTTTTGAATCGCTCACGCGGTATTTTGATATCATACACGGATCGGTCTGTGCAGCGCCGATGCATCTCGAACAAGCCTGGTGTGTTTGTATTTCCCGCAGCCTCGCTAGCATTGCTAAAAAGTTAGCGAGAAAGATGAGACGTATACAGTGATGTAAGACCTAGCTCTGTGGTGGCTCTCTTACATGTGGAAAGCCAAACCGGTTCATAAAGGCTCTCAAGTCGAACCAACTTAGAACTGACAGTAGCACGGGCTCTGAACCAGCACTCGGTTCATTCTGGTGGAAAAGGGGGCAGCGGTGCTATGTAGAACTTCAGTCATCCCAAAGAACCGCTGAAGAACCGCTGAAGAACCGCTGAAGAACCATACAGAGGCTTAACAGGTTCTGTATATGATAATGGTGCTATATAGCACCTCAGTCATCCTAAAGAACCGGTGAAGAACCGCTGAAGAACCATACAGGGGCTTAACAGGTTCTGTATATGATAACGGTGCTATATAGCACCTCAGTCATCCTAAAGAACCGGTGAAGAACCGCTGAAGAACCATACAGGTTCTGTATATGATAACGGTGCCATATAGCACATCAGTCATCCCAAAGAACCGGTGAAGTACCGCTGAAGAACTGCTGAAGAACCATACAGAGGCTTAACAGGTTCTGTATATGATAACGGTGCTATATAGCACCTCAGTCATCCTAAAGAACCGGTGAAGAACCATACAGGTTCTGTATATGATAACGGTGCTATATAGCACCTCAGTCATCCTAAAGAACCGGTGAAGACCCGCTGAAGAACCGCTGAAGAACCATACAGAGGCTTAACAGGTTCTGTATATGATAACGGTGCTATATAGCACCTCAGTCATCCTAAAGAACTGCTGAAGAACCGCTGAAGAACTGCTGAAGAACCGCTGAAGAACTGCTGAAGAACCGCTGAATCACCAAGATTTGGTGCTACACAGCACTTAAAGTGGTTCCTCTATGATTACAAGCCAAAGAACCACTTTTAGTACTAAATAGCACCGTTTTTTTAGAGTGTACTAGTGCTATTTTAGTATCAGTTTTGATATTGACTTTGATTTTACACTCTTAGAAGAAAAGGTTCTAGATAGAGCTAAAAAGGTTCAATAATGACAAGAAAGAACCCTTTTGGCACTTCTATATAGATGTTCTATGGGTTCTATATAGAACCTTTTAGGGTTTCCAAATTTTTAGCGGCGATAGAACCTTTTAAGGTCCTATATAGAACCTTTTCTTCTAAGAGTGTAGTGAAACTTTTAGTAATGTTGTGTTTTTTATGTTTATACCATGGTATTTTTAAAATACTCAGTTCTGATTGGCTCAAAGGTGTGTAATAAAACTGTTTAATAATGCACAGCAGAGCTGTTGAATAATATAAAATAACACTATTAATCCATGCAAAATAGATTAATCCTAATTAACGTTACAAAAGTTATTCAGAGAAGTGATTGTTTTTAGTCTTTTTTTTTGTCTGATTAACAATAAAAACACAGACAGCATCAGGAATATTAGGCTGCTGTCCCTTTAAGAGAGCCACGGATCCAACATACTGATACGCACTGTTTACTGTCACAAGCTGGGCTTGAACTCGGGTCTCTGGTGTGGTGAGTAGAGAGATCTACCCCTTAGCCACAGAGGTGGTGGTGTTGGACCCAAACGAAACACTCCAGGCAAAACTTCAGGGAAGGAAGATTTTTTAAAAAAAAAGGTATTTAGCAAGTCACAAAAATTCCAACAAAAGTTCTTTTCAGAATGAGGTAAGATCAAAAAAAAATATATATAGCAAAAATTAACAGGAGAAAGTAAAACTCCACGAGGGGAGAAAACAGAGCCAGAGAATACAAATAACTAAGAAAACCTTACTTGAGACAGCTTAGAAGGACTGGGGATGACGCATAGCCAGGACTCACAAAAACTGAGTGAGGAACAAGTGAAAAAAAACACAGCTAAATACTCTAGGGAAAACAAGGCACAGGTGACCTGGATAAGGCTAACAAGGACACACGAGGAAGAACCAAGGCAGGGGGGAGCACAGGGGACCTCTAGAGGCCCGGAGACACACAACAGGAGGCAGGAAGCTGACAGGACCCCCTCCTCTAGGAACGGCTCCTGACGTTCCTTCCAGAACACCCCGGCCTCCGGGTGCGAAACTCTCGAATCAAACTTGGGTCCAGGATGTCCTTAGCTGGAACCCAGGAGCGCTCCTCCGGCCCGTAGCCCTCCCAGTCCACCAGATACTGCAAGGAGTTTTGGACCCTCCGGGAACCCAGTATCCAGTGCACTGTGTAGGCCGGCTGGCCGTCTATGATCCTGGGAGGTGGAGGGGGTCTGCATGGGGGGGCAAAGGGAGAAGACAAGACAGGTTTTAGTAAGGAAACATGAAATGTGGGGTTAATTCTAAGGGAGCGAGGGAGAAACAAACGATAAGAGACAGGGTTAACTTTCCTTGCAATGCGAAAAGGGCCAATGTATTTCTGGGAAAGCTTCTTAGATTCGACCCGGAGGGGCAGGTTTTTTGTGGCTAACCAAACTCTTTGACCAGCTCGGAAGTTAGGGGCCATCCGGCGGCGGCGATTAGCTTGGCTTTGGTATCTCTGGGAGGTCCGAAGGAGGGTACTTCGGGCCTTCTTCCATGTCCGCCTACAGCGTAGGACAAAGCGCTGGGCCGAGGGAACACCAACTTGCGCCTCTTCCTCAGGGAATAATGGGGGAATGTAACCGAACTGGCATTCAAAGGGGGACAAACCAGTGGCTGAGGACTGGAGGGTGTTGTGGGCATATTCAGCCCAAACGATATAACTGGCCCAAGACGTGGGATTACTGGCTGCCATACAGCGCAAGGTGGTCTCCAGATCCTGATTAATACGTTCCGTCTGGCCATTAGACTCTGGATGGAACCCAGATGATAAGCTGGCTGTGGCCCCAATAAGTCTGCAGAAGGCTCCCCAGAACCGGGACGAGAATTGGGGACCTCGGTCCGAGACGATGTCCAGGGGAATTCCAAAAATCCGGAAGACATGGTTCATGAGGAGCTCAGCGGTCTCCTTGGCTGAAGGCAGCTTAGGTAGGGGAATAAATCGGGCAGCCTTAGAGAACCGGTCCACAACCACCAGGATGACTGTTTTGCCCTGGGACGGTGGAAGTCCCGTATCAAAGTCCAGAGAAAGGTGCGACCATGGCCTGCGGGGCACAGGTAAGGGATGGAGCAGTCCCTGGGGCCGCTGACGTGTAGACTTCCCCTGGTTGCACACAGGGCAGGCCTCCACATAGACCTGAACGTCCTTCTTTATGGACGGCCACCAAAACCGCCGCTGGAGGAAGTCCAAAGTGCGAGAACTACCTGGATGGCATGTTAAGGGCGACTCATGACCCCACTGCAAGACCCGGGCCCGGGCCCGGGCAGATAGAGGAACGTACAGGCGTCCAGCGGGACCACCGCCTGGATCAGGCTCCTGGGCAAGGGCCTCTCGTACCACTCTTTCCAGTTCCCACTGAAGAGGAGCGACAATCTTAGAACTCGGAATAATCGATGCCAGGGGCTTGTCTTGAGTTTCAGGAGAGTAGGCTCGAGACAGGGCATCTGGCTTAACATTCTTGGTGCCAGGTCTGTAAGACAGGAGAAATTGGAATCGATTAAAAAACAGGGACCAACGTGCTTGCCGTGGGTTCAACCGCTTAGCCTGCTGGAGGTATTCCAGGTTCTTGTGGTCCGTGAGAACCTGGAAAGGATGCTGAGCCCCCTCAAGCCAATGGCGCCACTCCTCCAAGGCAAGTTTTACCGCAAGCAACTCTCGATCCCCCACGTGGTAGTTGCGCTCAGCATCAGACAGGCGGCGAGACATGAAGGCACAAGGGTGTAATTTTCCACCATCACTCCTCTGTGACAGGACAGCCTCAACTCCCACCTCTGAGGCATCCACCTCCACCACAAAAGGTCTTTCTGGGTCAGGGATCGAAAGAATAGGAGCGGAAGTGAAGCGGCGCTTGAGATCTTCAAAGACCCTCGCTGGCTCTGGACCCCAGTGAATCTTGGTTCCTCCTCCCTTGGTAAGTGCCGTCAAGGGAGCCACCACAGAGCTGAAATTCTTAATGAACCTCCTATAGAAGTTTGCAAAGCCAATGAACCGTTGAACCTCCTTGACTGTGGCAGGGGTAGGCCAGTTGTGAATAGCCTTGACCTTCTTAGGGTCCATCTCCAGGTGGCCAGGAGTGATGATGAACCCAAGAAACTGAGTCTGGGAAACATGAAATTCACACTTCTCTGGTTTTATGTAGAGATGATTATCAAGGAGTCTCTGGAGAACTCTGCTAACATGCCCCTCATGCTCCCTCAGTGACCTCGAGAAGATGAGGATATCATCCAGGTATACGAAGACGAATAGATTAAGCATGTCCCGGAGAACGTCATTAATAAGGGTTTGGAACACTGCTGGGGCATTGGTGAGCCCGAACGGCATCACCAGATACTCGTAGTGCCCTGTTGGGGTATTGAAGGCGGTCTTCCATTCGTCCCCTTGCCGGATCCGCATGAGATGGTAAGCATTGCGGAGATCCAGTTTAGTAAAAATGGAAGCCCCTTGAAGTAGCTCAAAAGCAGTGGCCATGAGTGGAAGCGGGTATCGATTCCGAACCGTGATCTTGTTGAGGGCCCGGTAATCAATACACGGCCTAAGACCTCCATCTTTCTTTTCTACAAAAAAGAAGCCCGCCCCAGCCGGGGAAGTAGAGGCACGGATGATGCCGGCTGCCAAGGACTCCTTAATGTAGGCATCCATAGCGAAGCGCTCGGGGGAAGACAAGGAGAAGATCCGACCCCTGGGAGGGCAAGACCCAGGGAGTAGATCAATGGCACAGTCGTAAGTGCGGTGAGGAGGTAAAGAGGTGGCTCGGGACTTGCTGAATACAGTCTTGAACCGATGGTAAACACTGGGGACCTGGGAAAGGTCGACAGACTCATGAAACTCAGTACTAGGAGCTGAGGGACTCTGTAGCAGGCAGGTAAGTTGGCAAGTAGAACCCCAGTTCAGAATGGTACCAGTGGGCCAGTCGATCTGAGGATTATGTCTGCACAGCCAAGGGTGACCCAGGATAATTGGATACTCGGGGGAATCAATGAGATAGAAGGTCTCCTCCTGCTGGTGTTGAAAGATGGTAAGTCGCAGGGACTGAGTAATTTCTGTGACTTTGCCTGGTTCCAGAGGTCTGCCATCCAGGGCTGTTACTGCCTGGGGTTGAGGAAGTAGTTGGGTAGGGATCTTAAGTTCCTTTGCCAAGGTTATATCAAGGAAGTCACCTGCGGCACCAGAATCGATCATAGCCTGGACCCGGTGATGGTGGCCATCCCAGGACAGAGTGGCTGGAACAGCTAGGACAGCGTTAGCAGGAGGAGCTCTTATTTTCCCCATCACAGCCCTCCTGTAGCTGGGTGGGGACAGGCGTTTCCCGAAAGCTCAGGGCAAGTGGAGCGAAAGTGTCCAGAAGAACCGCAGTAGAGGCACAGACGCTCTCTCATGCGTCGTTCCCTCTCATTAGGAGAAAGCCTAGAACGGCCCAACTGCATGTCCTCCGGGGAATCCTGGAGCTGTTCAGGGGCCGGGAAAGCTCTGGATGATGGAACACTAACAGGAGAACCAAACCTGCTCAGAGGAACATGGGACTGAGACACTTGGCGGCGAATTGTTCTCCGCTCTCTCAGACGATTGTCAAGGCAGATGGCCATTGCTATGAGGGACTCAAGATCCTTAGCTGGTTCCCGGGTGGCTAACTCATCTTGAAGGAGCTCAGACAACCCTCCCTGGAAACAAACCCTATATCTGGCAACCAATGTTGATATTTCAAATCACCAAAACAAACACGCCCCTATTTTAATAGCTCGGCCCCACACACACGCACACAACCCAGGCAACGACTATGGCGGAATCTGCCGAGGCTATGATGTCGTCAACAAGTGAAAGCCATGTGTGTTACTATGGTGATCCAGGTCCAATGTTCAGTGAAACGTTATCCCATCCCATCCCAAAAGCACAAACACAGTTGTCATGAACAACTCGATAGCACGAGCACGACAGTCCAACTAATGTAACATATTACAATTATGACAAGATTAGAGGGATCAATCACTAAAAGAGGAACCAAAGGAAACAGACATATATTAGGAGTTTATTATCTTACTGTTCGGACGCCTGAAACAGACAGAGGTTTATATGGTGTACAAATGACCAGGTCTTTATCATCGCTGAAGTGAACGACGATACAATAGCAATTGGACAAGCAAGCAAATATATGAGCATATTCAAGTAAAAGCCAGCATACCGGTATATTAGTTCTGTCAAACCAAACAAAACCATTGTTACTCGCCTATCGAGATGAAATAAAGCAACCTCGGCGTCCGATTGCAATCCTTGAGTTCTCTCCTGCGCTGGAAAGCTGATCGTAAGCCTTCCTTTGTTTCACAGACATTGTCTCTCTCTTTCTGTCTTCTCTCACCTCATGTCCATCCTGTGTGTCGTTTCTTTTGAATAATGACGCTCTCTTCTCCCCATTATTAGTAGACACGCCCCTTACTGCCGATTGGCTACAAGTTTGTTTTGGTACTCGGCCCGAGACATTTTTCTTAAGCATTTTTGAAAAATATCACTAACCCCACCTTAAAGATATAATAGACTATGTTTATGAGAAGACAGGCCTTTTGACAATTGTGTGTGAATGTCTGTTGAAGTGCAAGAAGACATGACAGAGAACTCAATTCAGCATTCGCACGCTGTCAGAGAAGCGTCTTTCTGTGTGCACACTTCGGTAACGGGTAACAAATTGAGTTTCCTTTTGTGGCTTCTTGCGCTTGA
Organism: Pseudorasbora parva; assembly: GCF_024679245.1. NCBI lineage: Eukaryota > Metazoa > Chordata > Actinopteri > Cypriniformes > Gobionidae > Pseudorasbora > Pseudorasbora parva. The sequence goes on from NC_090176.1 coordinate 50,119,510, forward strand.
ATATTTCAATTGGCAAAGCTTAAATTTCCGTGACTATGCAGCACTGGCTCGTCAACTGTCCTGAGCATCTTTCACAATGATTAGTCTCAAAGAATGAAAACGGCCAAGATGAGATCCACTGAAACTTTCAGCCGCTAGTCAGGATAAGAAACGGCCTGACGGACGTCCACCGCGGTCAGAAACACTCTCAGATTACAAACAAGTGCTGTTATTACTGTTAAATATGACCCAGTGACTGTTTAGTTTATGTTGACCACAGGACTGTTTAAAACATTCTGGGGTTTAAAAGGCATTTAATATTCAGTATTTTATTGATTTGACGGCACTGACACAATCAGACGAGAAGAAAACCTGAGCTGAGCTGAATCATGACACTATCATCTATTTATCTCATAATTATGAGATAGAAGTTGAAATAATGACATACAAAATCATAATTATAAAGAGTAAAACGTGTTTTAATTATGACTTAAAAAGTAGAAAATTATGAGGGGAAAAATGACATACTAGAAATAAATATACTGCCAAAAGTGCTTTTCTTATTATTTAGTATTGTTTTTCTTGTTTCTAGTCCAAATATCTAAAACTAGGTAAGTAAAATGACATGAGATTTTTTCTTGTTTTCTGGGGAAAATAATTTAAATCAAGTGAGTTTTTGCTTAAAACAAGCAAAATTATCTGCCAATGGGGTGAGAAAAATAATCTTATTTCTCTATCCCAAAACAGAAACAAGAATTTTTAGGTATTTGGACTGGAACCAAGAAATAAAATAAAAAATAAGATGAGCATTTGTTTTTTGCAGTGAATGAGATAAAAGTTGAAATCAGGACATACAAAGTCATAGTTATGAGATAAAAGTTAAAATTGACACTAAATCATAATTATTAGAAAAAATGTATAAGTAAAAAGACTGATTGTAATATTTGAGATAAACATTGAAATTATGACATATACTACTATGAATTAATTATGATAAATATTTTAATTCTGACTTAAAATTGTGAAATAAACGGTAAACAATTATGATGTACTAAGTCATAATAATGGGATTATGAGAAAAATCTTAATATTGAGTATATTATTGATTTGACTGCCCTGACACTATCAGACGAGAGCAGCACCTGAGCTGAGCTGATAATGACACTGTCTTCTGTAGAGCTGCTTATAGCTGAATCGGATTTGTTTCATTCATTATATATTGCTTCATTACATCATGCGTTATAATATAAATATTAATATCTCATACAAGTACTTTTTTGCAATCATATCTTGAATTTTATGGGAATTTGTTTTAATTTTTCATCCAATAACATTAATAATGTTAACAAATAAATCAGAAAATGCAATGGCAATGGCAATTTAGTGAGCTGTGGTCTTGAAATAAACCACAAGTCCTCTTAGTTTGAGACCGTTGGTACATGAGGACTATAACACTGTGAACAACACAAGCAATTGATGACAAATGCTCATTCTAAGACACTATCCCTTTAGAAAGTAGGCATCATTTAGAGTTGGGAAAGACTCAAACGGAGCAAATGGTCCACAGATCCTGTTTGATATCAGTGAATGAAGCACAGAAAGACTTTTCAACTCTTTTACCGGAAGAATTTAGTCGTTTGTTCCCATTTGTCTCCTCAACAACCTCCACAGGCTTCATGTGATGTCAGGAGGACCACTGAGGACAAACCTACATTTGTCTCCTTGAGAGTCCCGCGCTGGTGTAAGGACGTTTGCACCTTCAGGGTCCACTAGCTCCGCGTCTCACCAAACACCATTGACAAGCCGCATACGAGCCTCTGGGGTTTGGGGACATCGCCCAACTTTTAATTACCTCTGTGCACATGCAAAGAACACAGAGGAGAAGAAGTGGCCAGAGCCACGGCAGGTGAAACACTGAGACTTTGACTGATGAAGCTGTTCAGTCGTAATGAGAGGTGGTTCCAGATCAGGCCCAGAATCAAATGCTTCTGAAATTAGAGAGGGTGCTCTAGTGCAGTGTTTCCCAACCACTGTGCCATGCAAAAAAATTAAATCCCAAAAAATAAGTAAAAAGAAATGCAACAAATAAGAATACACTGCAAAAAATCCTTTCCTTACTTAGTATTTTTGTCTTGTTTCTAGTCCAAACATCTAAAAATTCTTAAAGGGTTACTTCAGCGATTAGCATATGGCTTTGTATCAGTAGAAACCCTGGAGTATATTCAAATTATTGTGCTTTCCCCCCTTATATCTCCCTGAGACAAGAGATTTATGCATTTTATTTCTGGAAAAATTCCTCCTATGATGCAAAATGACGATTTTTGCATCATAGGAGGAATGTTTGCCCAGAGGCTAAAGACTACAGCCAGCAGAGGGAGCCATTTCCGCATGTTTTGAATCTGCGCATGGGGGATGGGCGGTCACACTCAGCTGGCAGGGAGAGCTCAGCTTGCAGACAGGATCATTTAAACGGAGCTATGGTGAGCAATGTAAGTCTTTTAACTTCTCAAATTCATTTCTATGAAAGTTAAGCTTGCAAAGGCATGAACTGAAACGCGTGCCAGACTGAACTCGCGTTGTGAATGTATGCCGCGAATGTAGTCGCAATTACCTCAGCTCTCGAGACAGGTCTAACTGCAGAACCGCAGAACCCATATACGTCACTCACAACGCTCTGAGGACAACAGCGCCATGCCACAGTCTCATGCCGGAAGTGGGCGGAGCTGATTTATCTTCGCATACATTGCTCTATTTGGAGCGTTTCAAGCCCAAATTTTAAACGATGTTAATAATGTCAAGTATTTAATTAATAAGTTCTAATTGAAGATAGATAGAGAGATGATAGATAGGCTAGATAGATATACTCACTCATAGTTAAATCAAATAAATATGTTTTAAAATAAACAATACTGGATATTAATACAACATAAAATAATTTACGTTAAAAATGTATTTATAAAAAAAATATTGTAACGTTTTTAAAGTAAAAAGTTGCTATTATTTTTTATTTATTTATATTATGTCTTAAATATTATATTAGATAAACTGAACACAAATCTTAACACACAAAAAATGAAAACAAAGATTGAGCATTTGAACATTTATTTTTATGACACAATATATTTGTTTTTTACTCAAGCATCTCAGAATAAACCTTTTTTTCATAGTACATAATATATATTACACAATTCTACACTGTTGTGCATGATTCAGATTAATCAAACAAACCCCAAAACACACAGAAATTGTTTAATTTTATAAAATGTTCCTTAAAAATCCCCTTAAGTAGCAAAGGCATCATATACTAGCTTGGGTTTGCTTTAGAAAATACACAATCAGACCAAGGGGAATAAATTGAGCTAAGTTGAAAGTAATTGCACAGCAGGTACATGACAAATTAAATTTAAAATAGATGTAACCTCTATAAACATTGACAACTGTCTCTTTGGCCAGCTGTCGGTCAACCATTCAGCCTGTGAAAGTTGAAGGGCTTTTTCCTAGTCTTCCACTTTCAAATTTCAGAAATCAGGGCTCTTCCACTAAACTGTTGAAAACTTTTGGTTGTTCCACAGTCTTTACACTGCAGTGCAGAGGTCTTCTGTGATCCGTGGCTCCTTCATGAGACAAGGGTACAAAAAAATAGGATGAAATGTTGGAAGTGTTTTAACAATATCGTGTGTTGAAGTCAGGATGTAGCATGTATAAAAAAGTTGTGAAATTCAATTTCTCATGTCTAAATTTCTGACATAAATGATACCCTGTCACAATCAAATTAATTAACCATTTTCAGTTCAAAATGTATACAGAAATTAAAGGCAAGCACTTCATAGGGCTTCTCACACTGAGCTTATCGTCATTCTAAACACACCTTTAACCTCGGGTAAAGTAACATTTCACACTTTTATATTTACGTGCTTTGGACAGTCACTGAAACACTGTGCACTCAATATAAATAATAAAGTCGGCATTGAAGAGGAAAAACATCAAATGCAAACAGAAAACGCAATTGCAGCGAAGAAGAGACCATTTAAATTATTGTATAGTCTGAAATGTCCATTCAGGATAAACTTGTAATACAAGGACATGCAAAGCTTGAGCATTTATGAAAACATATTGTGTGCAGTGCAGTGTCTGTCAGTGACCCGATACTGCACATATGTTATCCCATGGTTTATTAAAGTACAGTGTGGAACGGCAGTGTATGAATACCCAGGATTAATTGTTCATCTCAGGTAAATTATGATCAGTGTGAAACATGAAGCAAGATAACCCAAGATTCTGTATACCCGGAGTTTACTATTTCAAGTGTGAAAAACCCTAATGTTTTTTATCCTAATGAAGGGAAGCTTGTATTTTTAAAAAAAAATTACCTTTTCCTTCTTTTTCTTACCATTAACATGACGATCCTACTGTCAATAGAGCCATCCAACTGTTGTGGAACAGTCTAAAACAATCGAACATTATAGAATAGAAGAACATTCCTGGAAAATGTGACATATAACAACACACTATCTGTATAAGTAGCTTATGTCTTTATTAGAGCCTTTTAAAACTAACCTTGTTTTTGATCAGCTTCCATTATCCTGGGTGACATTCTGATTGTCAATTTACTGCAACAAAATCAAACAGATATATATAATGCTTGGTTGTGTACTTAATTTAATTTTAATGGGACACATTCAAACACATGAAATAGTGTTTGCATTTTGTTAGCTTAAGCACTATATATATATATATAGTACACTTGATAAAAATATATATAAATATATATACACTTGAAATTTTATAACCAACTAATTCAAAAGGGACAACAAATAAATACTATTTCTTGCTACTGTGTATAAACAAATAACTCAAAACCTTCATACCTCCATGGACAGCTGCTTTTTGAAGTGAATTTGAAGGTGTACTGTGCCATCTGGTCAGTTTAAAACACTGGGCAGTAGAAACTGTTGCAGAATGTCTTGCATTGATGTACATGAAGTAAAGCTGATCCTCTCCAAATCGTAATGCCTCAATAAATTAGTGGGAAAAACACATAAAACACTGGTCAGTATCAGATAAAAGCAAATAAAAAATACGGCGCCAACAACAAAATAAAATCACAAACAATTATGTTACTTAAACCAAGACCATATCAACAGACGCGATAGACATCGTAAAGCAGAGCACATTAGAAAAAAATAGAGCCACGTTCTGTATAAAGTGTTAATACAACAACGATGGATCAAATACACAACACAAATAAACTTGATAGATTAAACCACAACACAAAACAGCTGTTTACCGTGTTCTCTTCTTCCGCCGTGCCGATTGTTTAGTTTTCGTGAACTCCGCCCACTTCCGGCATGAGACTGTGGCATGGCGCTGTTGTCCTCAGAGCGTTGTGAGTGACGTATATGGGTTCTGCGGTTCTGCAGTTGGTTATTATTGGAGCTCTCATCACTCCTGCAGTTAGTGCTCAGTGCTGTGACACTCGCGCGGTGACTCACTCATTATATTGAACAGACACGTTCAGTTTTTAATTGTAGTGTCTTCTCTAACTCAGTCACAGTAATAAAGTTGGTGGTGTTGGGAATGGCCTCACAGGGCAGCGAAGCATTCTGGGAATTGTAGTCTTTCATCCCCATGGGACAAAAATACATTTTCTGTCTTTTCTCAGTCTAGAAGACACCAAATTCAAAAATAATTTCACATTTCTACTACATTGATGACCCAGTTTAAATACAGATTCATCTTCCCAGCGCTAAAGTACCCCTTTAAAACAAGAAGTATTTACTAGACAAGCAAAAGTAATTGTCTTGTTTTGGGGAAAAAATAACACAAAATTAGGAGAGTTTTCTGCCAATGGGGTAAGAAAAATAATCTTAATTCAAACAGAAAACAAGATTATTTTTCTTACCCCATTGGCAGATTATTAATCTTATTTTAAGCAAAAACTCTCTAAATTTTGAGTATTTTTTCCCCAAAACAAGACAATAGTTTTTACTTGTCTAGTAAATGTGTCTTAATGTAAGAATTTTTAGATATTTAGACTAGAAACAAGACAAAAATACTAAGTAAGAAATGCATTTTTGCAGTGTATACTCTCTAAAATTAAAAACAACCCAAGTTGGGTTGAAAAATGCACAAACCCAGCCATTGGGTTGTTTAAACCCAACGGTTGGGTTGAATGTTCGCCCAACCTGCTGAGTAGTTTTATTTAACTCCAACTATTGTTTAGAAATGACTGTATCGCTTGCTTAAAATTAACCCAAAGTATGTTGGAAATCAACATTTATTAATGTGTTTAACAAATGAACATTGTTTAATGAATAATTAAATAATAAACATTTATTAAATTGCTTATTATTAAATGTTATTATTGTTATTATTGCCATAAAGTAATTTTTAAACAATAGTTGGGTTAAATAAAACTACCCAGCAGGTTGGGCAAACATTTAACCCAATTGGGTTTGTCCATTTTTAAAACCCAACTTGGGTTGTTTTTTTAAACCTGCCATTTTATAGAGTGCATCATCACTGTAGATATATGTCTATATTTGACCATTTTGTTTTCATAAAATGAATTAACTGATCATTGAAATATTGATCATCCTTTAAGTCTGTATGTGGGTTTGACAAATATTTAACCAATAAAAAGCATTAAAAAATGTTTGTGTCAAAACAATTGGCTCCACAAGCTGTCAGTCAAACCTCATAACTCCACCCACCTCCATTTATAATGAAGTGCCACTGATGTTTGCGCAAGTAGAGTTTTCATTACTCAAGAAACACTTTGGGCCGTATTTTATTGATCTGAGCTCATGGTCTGAAGCTCACGGTGCAGGTGCTTTTAGAGTGTGTCTGAATCCACTTTTGCTAGTTTAACAATGGGAATAAAACAGCCGACATGATGAGCACATGGTCTAAAAGGGTCGTCCCTCATCTCTTAATGAGTCATGGGTGTGTTTTGGGCGTAGCGTGCAATAAACCAATCAGAGTCTCATCTCCCTTTCCCTTTAAAAGCCAGTTGTGCTCACACCAGCGGATTCACTAATTACAGGAGGAGAGACTGAACGCTTCTCCAGAGAGGAATCCGTTTATCTTTAATATTTGTGTGTACGCGCCGCCTATAGGCTCATATTTCTAACACACCCTTTAAATAACACAGAAATACTGCAGTATTGACTTTAGAGCAGGTGTGTGTTGGTCAATGGTCAGTGGTTTTCAGTTCCTCACAATAGCAACGCTCCAACAATGCTCCTGAACACACCTGGATTAGACCAGACGCCCATGGGTGAACAAATGTGCCAGTGCATTTGATATTTAAACAACGTGGAGCTGGACGTGCAAATTATATCTGCGTCTGGATGAAACTTGCAGAAAACACTTGTTAGAGTGTTACTTGATAGAGACCCTTGTCCATTAAGGCTAATGTTTTGGGGCTTTCCCTCCAACCTATATCTATATATTGGTTTTCCACCAACCCATCTCCATATAAGGGCTTTCAGTCCAACCCATCTCCATATAAGGGCTTTCAGCCCAACCCATCTCCATATAAGGGCTTTCAGTCCAACCCATCTCCATATAAGGGGTTTCAGTCCAACCCATCTCAATATAAGGGCTTTCAGTCCAACCCATCTCCATATAAGGGTTTTCCACCAACCCATCTCCATATAAGGGCTTTCAGTCCAACCCATCTCCATATAAGGGTTTTCCACCAACCCATCTCCATATAAGGGCTTTCAGTCCAACCCATCTCCATATAAGGGTTTTCCACCAACCCATCTCCATATAAGGGCTTTCAGTCCAACCCTCCATATAAGGGTTCCACCAACCCAACTTGATAGAGACCCTTGTCCATTAAGGCTAATGTTTTGGGGCTTTCCCTCCAACCTATATCTATATATTGGTTTTCTACCAACCCATCTCCATATAAGGGCTTTCAGTCCAACCCATCTCCATATAAGGGCTTTCAGTCCAACCCATCTCCATATAAGGGGTTTCAGTCCAACCCATCTCAATATAAGGGCTTTCAGTCCAACCCATCTCCATATAAGGGTTTTCCACCAACCCATCTCCATATAAGGGCTTTCAGTCCAACCCATCTCCATATAAGGGTTTTCCACCAACCCATCTCCATATAAGGGCTTTCAGTCCAACCCATCTCCATATAAGGGTTTTCCACCAACCCATCTCCATATAAGGGCTTATTCAGAGAAACCTCACAGCTGAAGCTATAATGCAGCTTTTCTTGTATATGAACAAATGTATTTAAGATGAAATTAAATTGTATTATTTAATAATGTTATATATTGACAATTTTATAACATAAACATAAACATAACCTATAAACATAGGTATAATCCATATATTTAATGACTTTTGACTTTCCAGTACAAATATCATCATAAAATCTTTTTGCCTTTTTCTTTGACATTTTCTGAATCAGTGAAAGCTCTGCTGTCATGGACGTTTGGTGTGTAAGACTTTTCTCATCCGTACTTTAGATGTTCATATCATGATGGTCACAACAGGCATCACTTGATGACGAACAGTGGGTCACAATTGATAATCACAATGACAATCTACCTCCATTGATTCACTCTCAACACCAACTCAGGAAGTCATCGATCGGACGGGCCACCGATGAGGCGATCTGGCCAAATAACTCTCCAATCTTTCCTCCATTGTTACACACACACACACACACACTCAGATAATCGAGTTCTCCAGCTCGCTGCGATCTGATTGGAGTGTGATGGCTGCTATATTTAGGACCCTCTTCCCGCTAATTGGAGGTGAGGAATGCAAGTGTGTGACAATGTTCATGAGGGGAGGTGAGATTGCAGACACTCTTTTCTCTTCTTTCTTTCTTCCCTTTTTTTTTTTTTTTACACCTTCCTGGCATGCCATTAACGGCGTGTCGAGGAGATTAGTTTCCTGAGTCGAGGAAAGTGGTCGCGTGGCGGGTTGCTCGCACTAATACAACAAAACTCGTTTCCTTCTGTTTGAAGAGTGTGCGGATATAAAAGTAAAAGATTGACAAACACACGAGTTGAAACGATGTAGATCCTTGAATGAATCATCTGCTGGTTCCTACGTTACTTCCTTACGTTTGGTCAGTATTTTGTCATGTTTTTCAGTACAAACATACAAATTCTTAAATCAAGATATTTAATTGAGAAACAAAATGAAAATGAAGTGGGTTTAAGGTTAAAACAAGAATAAATATCTGCCAATTTGCAAATTTGCCAAGTTTTCCTTTTGAATTAAGTTTATTTTACTGACCTCATTTGGCAGATTTTTGTTCTTGTTTTGTGCATAAACTCACTTTATTTTGCTTTTTTTTTTTAACAAGACAATGTCAAGTCATTTTTTTTTGCAGTGTAGAATAATTGAGATGAAGCAGTTCTTCAGACTTTAAAGTCCCATGAAATTAAAAATGATGTATGAATATGTTAGCTAGTGTGCTCCAAAAACAAAATTCCCATTTAGAAGATGTAAAACTTTTCAAAGATGTTCAAAACATACAGTGTGATAGGGAGTGCACTATATAGGGGATAGGGAACCATCAGACAGTGCACTATATAGGGGATAGGGAACGACCAGACAGTGCACTATATAGGGGATAGGGAATGATCAGACAGTGCACTATATAGGGGATAGGGAACCATCAGACAGTGCACTATATAGGGGATAGGGAACGATCAGACAGTGCACTATATAGGGGATAGGGAATGATCAGACAGTGCACTATATAGGGGATAGGGAACCATCAGGCAGTGCACTATAGGGGATAGGTAACCATCAGACAGTGCACTGTATAGGGGATAGGGAACCATCAGACAGTGCACTATATAGGGGATAGGGAACCATCAGACAGTGCACTATATTGGGGATAGGGAACGATCAGACAGTGCACTATATAGGGGATAGGGAATGATCAGACAGTGCACTATATAGGGGATAGGGAACCATCAGACAGTGCACTGTATAAGGGATAGGGAATGATCAGACAGTGCACTATATAGGGGATAGGGAACGATCAGACAGTGCACTATATAGGGGATAGGGAACCATCAGACAGTGCACTATATAGGGGATAGGGAACGATCAGACAGTGCACTATATAGGGGATAGGGAATGATCAGACAGTGCACTATATAGGGGATAGGGAACCATCAGACAGTGCACTATATAGGGGATAGGGAACCATCAGACAGTGCTCTATATAGGGGATCGGGAACCATCAGACAGTGCACTATATAGGGGATAGGGAACCATCAGAGAGTGCACTATATAGGGGATAGGGAACCATCAGACAGTGCACTATATAGGGGATAGGGAACCATCAGAGAGTGCACTATATAGGGGATAGGGAACCATCAGACAGTGCACTGTATAGGGGATAGGGAATGATCAGACAGTGCACAATATAGGGGATAGGGAACCATCAGACAGTGCACTATATAGGGTATAGGGAACCATCAGACAGTGCACTGTATAGGGGATAGGGAACGATCAGACAGTGCACTATATAGGGGATAGGGAACCATCAGACAGTGCTCTATATAGGGGATAGGGAACCATCAGACAGTGCACTATATAGGGGATAGGGAACCATCAGACAGTGCACTATATAGGGGATAGGGAACCATCAGACAGTGCACTATATAGGGGATAGGGAACCATCAGACAGTGCACTATATAGGGGATAGGGAACCATCAGACAGTGCACTATATAGGGGATAGGGAATGATCAGACAGTGCACTATATAGGGGATAAGGAACCATCAGACAGTGCACTATATAGGGGATAGGGAAACATCAGACAGTGCACTATATAGGGGATAGGGAACCATCAGACAGTGCGCTATATAGGGGATAGGGAAACATCAGACAGTGCACTATATAGGGGATAGGGAACCATCAGACAGTGCACTATATAGGGGATAGGGAACCATCAGACAGTGCACTATATAGGGGATAGGGAACCATCAGACAGTGCACTATATAGGGGATAGGGAACCATCAGACAGTGCACTATATAGGGGATAAGGAACCATCAGACAGTGCACTATATAGGGGATAGGGAACCATCAGACAGTGCACTATATAGGGGATAGGGAACCATCAGACAGTGCGCTATATAGGGGATAGGGAACCATCAGACAGTGCACTATATAGGGGATAGGGAACCATCAGACAGTGCTCTATATAGGGGATAGGGAACGATCAGCTCTATGTAGGGGATAGGGAACGATCAGCTCTATATAGGGGATAGGGAACGATCAGCTCTATATAGGGGATAGGGAACCATCAGACTGTGCTCTATATAGGGGATAGGGAACCATCAGACTGTGCTCTATATAGGGGATAGGGAACCATCAGACTGTGCTCTATATAGGGGATAGGGAACCATCAGACAGTGCACTATATAGGGGATAGGGAACCATCAGACTGTGCTCTATATAGGGGATAGGGAACGATCAGACAGTGCACTATATAGGGGATAGGGAACCATCAGACTGTGCTCTATATAGGGGATAGGGAACCATCAGACTGTGCTCTATATAAGGGATAGGGAACCATCAGACAGTGCACTATATAGGGGATAGGGAACCATCAGACTGTGCTCTATATAGGGGATAGGGAACGATCAGCTCTATATAGGGGATAGGGAACAATCAGCTCTATATAGGGGATAGGGAACGATCAGCTCTATGTAGGGGATAGGGAACGATCAGCTCTATATAGGGGATAGGGAAAGATCACACAGTGTAAATATGCTTCCCATTGGGGCGAATTAATTCTTGTTTCACGCTAGTGTCACACAAACCACTGCAGCTCTATTTTAGAGACACGATAGCAAAGAGCAGATCATGTGATTGAGTCGAGGCACACCAGACAATGTTTTGGACCCATTTGAATTCTGTTTTTTAAAGCCATATGGATTTGGAGGAGAAACGGTTAGAGATTATGAAAGAAATCCGGCTTTACCGAACTCAACGACTCTGGATAGGCTGTGATATAAACTAAACACTATTGGCTATTTTTAAGGGGGGGGGGGGGGGAGCGAGAGAGCGAGAGAGAGAGAGAGAGAGAGAGAGAGAGAGAGAGAGAGAGAGAGAGAGAGAGAGAGAGAGAGAGAGAGAGAGAGAGAGAGAGAGAAGAGAGCTCTCGTCTCTCAGAGCCCCGCTTTCTCTTTCTTTTTCAGTGGAAATTACATCAACACATTGAATAATGCTGTTCGTTTCAAGACACTTCTGTCAGTGAGACTTTAAAAATAAAGGTTTCAAAAGTTGTTGTTTTTTACATGACACATGAGGACCAATGGCGTCAATGGGGTACAGTGTGTCTAAGACCACTTTTTTAATTTAAATTTGACCGAAGTGTGAATGAGCTACTCCTGGTTTTAATGACTTTTGTTTTGTGTTTAAATAAAGGACAGCCACTCTCCGTGTGAGAGCTTGTTATTTAAAACGAGAGCATCACACTGATCCTGCTTTAGCTGTCTTCAACTAAGTTGCAATTGCTGGCTGACTTTATTGAGAGCTGAAGAGGGTTTAGATGTACTTGACAAGCACTGGCCATGCGAGGCAGAACCCTCCGCCCCGGGTGCAGTTAATCAGCGAGCTGGAGAGTCCGTGATACCAGCAAGGTGGCAGTAATTGCGGGTGGCAGTAATTGCAGACGCGGTGATTGCTGCAGCGGCCGCAGGCGCAGGTAGAGGTCCGCTCACCTCTCACAAGTGTTTCTGCAGGTCATGCATAACACATCTGATCTGGGAATTTACCTCTTCATGCAGGTTTCCACACATGTAGATGTGATCTCTGAAGGCTCAGACTGATCTCATAAAAAGGAGGATGCATAAAACACCAATTTGTATGCCATTTTGGCTTGCTATCAAGACGCATAATCCATAGACAGTAAAAGAAATGGACAGAGCGTTCCCATTGACTTCAACGGCGGAAAAATGAGGCCAATCAGAGGCACTCACTTCCTGATGGCTGAGCGAACTGCGCAGGCTCAGACTGAGCTTGACGACTGACGTGAGCCTCCTGTCAGACAGCTGTAGGTCTTCTAGTAGTTGTGGAAAGTGAAATCTGAATCACGTTGTTTAAATGTTTTGTCCCGTTGTTTTTGGGTCACTATGGGCTTCTCTCATTCTTCTCTCTTGACTTTATCAGACTTTATGTTTCCTTTTCCCCCCGACAGTCTCATAGACAGTAAAAGATTGCTTCTGAGCGTCTCCTCCTGTCTATACGGTAATTTCTCAACTGTGCGACAGAGTCGCGTTGTTTATGACGTAATCGTAACCTATTTTTACAAAAACAGCTTCAACGGGGCGATAGTGTAAGATACAAGGTAACGGAGCCTTTTATGCATTGTCGTGTTTGTTTATAAATAAACAATTGACAAATGGAGTCTTTAAACGCCTCAGATGTAAAGTTATTCACTGTCAAAGTGACTCAAAAATGAATGGGAGTCAATGGGATGCTAACAGCAGGAGATGGCTTGGTTAGCAATGGCCGTCCCTATGGGTGGAACGCTTTCCGAGTGCTAGATTACCCGCTTGGCATAATCGCCTTTTAGCGTGTTTATCAACGCCGTTTCATTCTATCCCCCTACACTGCCCCTACACTCTAAAAAATGCTGGACTAAAAACAACGCAAGTTGGGTTGAAAATGGGTTAAAACAACCCAATTGCTGGGTTAGTCCAGTGATTGGGTTGTTTTCACCCAGCAATTGGGTTGTCTTAAGCAACATTTAACCCGACCACTGGGTTAAAACAACCCAATTGCGGGGTTAAAACAACTCAGCCGTTGGGTTAAAACAACATTTGCTGGGTTAGTCCATTTTCAACACAATTAGTTTTTTTTAACCAAGCATTTTTAGAGTGTACCCCTAAACCTACCCATAACACAGACACACACACAAACACACACACACACACACACACACACACACACACACACACACACACACACACACACACACACACACACCAACACACATAATGGTTCGTTTCTGTGTAGACATTCACGCTGAATCATATGGTGTAGACACGCGGATAGCTCAAAATGCGTACAGATAACAGACCACTTGGCTTTAGAAAGTGGCGTACATGTTTACACAAAGTGTCATGTTGGAAGGCTTGTGGGTGGAGTTTGCCTGTCTCGCTTTGCATGCACTCATTTTCCGCTTGTTTTTGTGTAGCATGAACGTAGTCTTTCCTGTGCTTCATTAAATGTGCATGACTGCCTTCCAACTTTTGTTTAGGATTCTTCTAAACTTCCTTTTCCTTTTTCACATTCTGTTGAAAAGCTAAACAACAACTGTCACTTCAATATTAAAGGGGTCATGAACTGAGAAAACAGTTCATTATACTAGAATATCCTGAATTTTTCAGAACTGAAACTTTCTTTTGGCCCCGCCCACTGGAGTGTTAGTGAGATGACAAGGAGAGGATCCTAATGCTAGGAATGTGCTTATTTATTTTCAACAATGTGAATGTCTCAGTTGAGCATTATTTATTTGTATTCGGTGCATTTCACTGTGGATTCTTTGGTAAATCAGGTTTACACTGGTTTATACTGAAGTCTCACAGCAGCCAATCACAGCAGTGGGCGTTTACACTGAAGTCTCACAACAGCCAGTCACAGCAGTGGGCGTTGACACTGAAATCTTACAGCAGCCAATCACAGCAATGGGCAGCAGGTGCACCTCAGGAAATATTATAAAACAATGTAGTTCATGACCCCTCTAATAACGTAACATGGAAATGTTCAATGTTCAAGTATTTAGCTGGTTTCCCAGCATTTGCACTGCAAAAATATATGTTCTTACTTAATATTTGTCTTGTTTTTCAGCACAAATATCTAAGCTTTCTTAAATCAACAAGACGACTGAAGACATTAAGTCTTGTTTTCTGAAAACTATCGTCAAAAAGTTAGTTTATGCTTAAAACAAGTGAAAATATAGTGTGGTCAGATTCCTCCATTAAATTAAATACATTTTTCTGGCTCAACTGGCATTTTGAGGATTTTATTCAGAAAACAAGACTTAATACCTTCAGTCATTTTGCTTCATAAGTAAAAGTATCTTGATTTAAGAATCTTTAGATATTTGTACCGGAAAACAAGACATTGTGACATTGGCGATCCAAATCATGAATCGATTCACTGATTCATAACTGTTCGAATCTTTGTTTTGAAATCTTCCATCACTATACAAGTCGTTATTTAGTTTTTTTTTTGCGCACAAAAACTATCCTTGTGTCTTCATAAAATGATTGTAGAGCCGCTGTATCGACGTCTTTAGTGCCTTTATGGGTCTTGAGAGAGGAAATGACATTGGTGTCAATGAAGGCCTTTCTGAGCCATCGGATTTATTTACACTAATATCTTCATCTGTGTGTGAAGATGAACGGAGGTCTGACGGGTGTCCAACGACATGAGGGAGAGGAATTAATGACAGAATTTTCATTTTTGGGTGAACTAACCCTTTAAGGGAGGAAATCATTTTTTTCTAGTCCAATAACCAGCCAGAGCAATCAAGACCATCAAACCACCATAGGCTGCTGTTTTCTGCATGCATGTATATTCATGTCACTAAAAACACAAACTCTTTCTAATTTGTGCTAAACTTCTCAACCATGACTTCGACTTTGTTCAGATGCAGACTTTGATTGTATTAATATCACACAATCGTTGAACTCGCTGTAGCGGCATAAGCGAGAGATGGCGCCTAGAATTACACCTTTATAAAAATAACCGTGCATCTGCCTCAAAAGGTGTAAATTAATGAAACGCGATAGATCATGCCATCTGTGGTCGTTCTCTCTTCAGCGGCTCACACAGGAGTCTGAAGCCTGGTGTGTGTTAAAGTCAGCATGAAATCAAAATGGACAATTCCTATTTTTTGTGGCAAATTGCAATTGCAGTATTTGTAATGAATGATTTATCCATGCACATCATTATTATTTTTTTAATTAATTTGCCTCATAATCAAAATAACTTCCTCTTCTCTTCTTTAATGATGAGGGCGGGGCAACCTGTCAATCACACGAGATCCACCAATAGCAAACCACAACCATCCAATCAATTCATAGTTTTTACAGTTTTTCTCAGTCGCTTTGGTCCATTTCTCAGATCAGAATTGAAATTCTCAAAACTGCCTGTTCAATTCTCACATCATTGTGTCACGAGTGCACATCAAAAAAGCAGTTTCTCATTTCTTTGAACAAGTTGCAAATGCTTTGGTACATCCATGCAAAGAATTATGTACAATTCTATTTTGTTCCCTACATTATCAGTTGCTTATGTCATGTTGATCAGAATGTATTATATTGGGTCTCTGTTGAATAGTCTCACCACCCACAACATTTAGGCACAAGCTTATAGCATAAGTCTTTACATGCAAAATGGTTGAACAAGTTATCATAATATGTCGAGCATATTTCTATACTTTCTATATTTCCATTAGACTTTTTTCTAAATCTGTCCTAAATTGGTAAATTGCTCCCAGGTGAATCTTGACTTTCTCTAACGAAGGTGTTTCTCATGAAACATCAACTAGCAGGTTAATATATATGTACAGTTTTTCCTATGCTCACATTTCTTCTTTAGTTTTTTTTTAATGTGCTATTCAGTGCTGTCTTTTCATTTTTGTATCTCAATGACATGTTCTGTCACTAAAATACATTACAAACAGTAGAGTGTAAATTTGAATCTTTTCCATTCTCTTGCAATTACACTCACACATACACTAAGATGTAACTTACAATTGACAATAATTATCATGAAAACTTTAGCTATAGTTTCCATCAGAACATCCCTCCAGAGTAAACTGTTATATTGACAACATGACTAAACAATTTGACTGACTTATCCGTACACAATGACACAAGGACGTGTCATTCTGATGGCACTGACATGCTCATTGACACAGATATTTACTTTTGAGAGATGAACTAAGGATTTTGAGCAAGAGAGTGGCTTTTGCAGGTTATCCATGGTGTTTTGCTATTTTTACAAATTGTTTTGAGAAATGCACTTACTGTTTTGCAAATTGTGAGTTTGATTCAAGAAATGCACCAAAGCGACTGAGAAAAACTGTAATCATATGACTGGAGTGCAAAACATCGATAGACCTGTATCTCCTTCTGTTTCATGCCATTAATATTTTGATCACCTGTAAAGAGAAGAAAAACAAAAATATGTGAACAAAATGCAAGTTTTGGGCACTTGTGGTCCATATAAGCACCTGCTGCAGTATTTTACTTTCACACCAGGCTTGATTGAAGCGTTTGTTTCGGAACCGGGTGCAGTTTCTCACTTACGCCGGCTTCACACTGCACGCGTAAGCAGGGCGTAAGCAGGGCGTAAGCAGTGCATATTTTTCCGGCGCTCATGTTAACAGATGAGTGCATTCACACCGGCAGCAGAGGCAGCGCAGCGGCGCGTAGCAGGAGCAGAGCAGAAGCGTCAGTGCCGCGATCGTTTCAGCGCCGGCTCTATTTTTGACGCGCTGCTCACGATGAATTAAAGCCACAGTGGATGGATGGATGGATGGATGGATGGATGGATGGATGGATGGATGGATGGATGGATGGATGGATGGATGGATGGATGGATGGATGGATGGATGGATGGATGAATGGATGGATGGGTTGATAGATAGAACTATGGATGGATGAAGAGAATGACAGACAGACAGACAGACAGACAGACTGATTGATTGATTGATTGATTGATTGATTGATTGATTGATTGATTGATTGATTGATAGAACTATGGATGGATGAATAGAATGATAGATAGATAGACAGACAGACAGACAGACAGACAGGTAGATAGATAGATAGATAGATAGACAGACAGACAGACAGACAGACAGACAGACAGACAGACAGACAGACAAAAAAGAAAGTGATCAAAAGCAGAAGAAACACTCCGATTAGGAGTGAGTGACACTGTATTTAACTGCAGTGTGAATGAGACTGACAGCCATAGTATATAGCCTACTCTCTGTCCTCTATTCTCACAGTTAGTGTGGATGTTTAGGAAAGCCTGTCGCTGTAATCATAATTGATTTCCAGGTTTATTTGAGTATTATTTCAGTATTCACCCACATGATGACATTTCTGATCGTGCATCACTGTTTACAAGCACGAGCTCCGCTTTCTTTGTGTGTTCGCAGAACCTTTTGAGCGCCGAACCGCTTCAACCAAACATCAAGCTGTTCTCGAGAGCGGCGCATGCGGGAGTAATTACAGGCAGCTGTTGCTGAGGTAAAATTACATGTGTGTGTCTTGACACGATCGCTCGCGCTGACAGCCGACGAGGGAGACAATTTGACGCCGTGTGCATCTGCTCGAGCGCGGGATGTGATGAGCGGAGAAACTCGACGGAGAAAGTGAACGGGGACCGACTTAAACCAGACTCGGGTGGTTTTCAGGTTTCTCCTGCATTGCGCGTCGTCCCAGGATGCAGGTACAACATGGTTAATTCACAGCATTAGGCCTCATTTGAGGTCGCTGAGCGCTACCTGTAGCTCCATCTCCTCTCCTCTTCCTCTGAAGCCTGGAGGAATTCTGCTAACTTTGTTTCTAAAAGTGGCACAGTGAAGAAAGTTCTGCTCTGCGGGTTGCCATGACAACTGTTTCCGAGAGAGAGAGAGAGAGAGAGAGAGAGAGAGAGAGAGAGAGAGAGAGAGAGAGAGAGAGAGAGAGAGAGAGAGAGAGAGAGAGAGAGAGAGAGAGAGAGAGAGAGAGAGAGATATGCAGGAAGAAAAGGTTGAACAAAAAGTCGTTTTGAATTAAAGTGTTGAGAGGGCAGGTGAGCAGATTCACACAACAGCTGTAGGATTCATGAAACAAGCCAGTAGAGTGGAAAGTGTATATTTTTAAAATTCAATTATTCATAGAGCTGTTGTCTTGTGGTACTGTGGTTTTACCATGGTGAAGAGGGTTTTAGGCACTTTCGAAGATCGTCAGTGAATAAAATCTCTGTATAGTGACTATAGTATGGGAAGCCATATTGATGTTTATTCAAAGAATGTTTTTATGATTTTTACTAGTAAGAATTGTGTGATTGTGGCAAGCTGTCTTGACCTTTATTCATTCCCAGGATAAGAATTCTTCATAAAAACAGTTCTAATGTTAAAATAGTTCAAATGCTAATTCATGATATCAACAATCAGTACATTTACATCTAGTGGCAATACTAAAGTGACTTAAAGGACAACTCCGGTGAAAATTTAACAGTGGTGGGCTGTCGGGGTAATCAGGGCCTTCTCTGCTGGCCCTGTCAAAATCATATATATATATATATATATATATATATATATATATATATATATATATATATATATATATATATATATATAAAATCATATATTTATTTTTTGTGAGGCTGAGCTGTATTTTCCATATGTCATGATCTAAACGCATCACAGCTCCGAGGACCAGCAGAAGAAGAATAGCTTGTCTTCAATTGAAGCTGCTATTTTTCATTGGAACAGCTTTGACTGACGTGGGTCATCAGCAGTGGTGTAAAGTAACGAATTACAAATACTCTCGTTACTGTAATTGAGTAGTTTTTCTCAGGAATTGTACTTTTTTAAGTAGTTTAAAAACAGTGTACTTTTACTTGAGTACATTTTAAGTGCTGTATCGGTACTTTTACTGTGCTATTTTCCCTAAATCGGCCGTCGCTACATTATATTTATTTATTTTCCTGTCAACGTGATTGGCTAAGACGAATAATCAGTCCTGCGTGTCCATGCGTCACGCGCGTGACTTCCGTCAAATTAACCATAGCGACCAGTGTGAGAGTGAGAGGCACGCGCGCTTTATGAAGGGGGTAAGTGCTGGCTACTGTATGATGACTGCAATCGTCAAATTGCCTTAAACAATTACTACAAATGGACCGCAGAATATTACATTTTCTAATACATGCATAAATAGTCTGTATTCTGATAGCGCTGTACAAGCTTGCGGTGCCATCTGCTGGAAACTCTTCATTTAGCTCGATTGTTTGCCAGGCTTCAAAGTGCATTAGGCATTAACTGATGGTCACTGCTAGATCTTTGTCCCTTATGTCAATTTCGTTTAACATGTAAACACATTAAACCTGCTTTCTGTCAGCTTACTGAAGTGCATATTTTAATGTAATGTGTTCTCGCATGGCGATTTAAAATTGCAGGCCATGTATATAGCAAATAACTTTTATGAAACATCAGATTTATATTTAAATTAGGTTTATTTTTTAATTCCAAGCAAAAATAATCAGTGGTGAAAACCATTTACTCGATGTTACTCGATGTTACTCAATACTGATTTCTATTGTTTTTACAGAGAAAACGTCCATTGAAATTAAAGCACGAATGCGTCTTGAAAAGAAAGATTTTTTATACATTTTTTAACGCGAAATTGTTAATGTACAAAGCTTTGCAACCTTTTTTAATTAACTGCAAGAAAACCTCTACAGAATGGTTGTCATAAATGTTACCAGATTATTGGTTGATTTCTAAAATATTACAAGGCTATATTCTTAGTGCTAACAGTCAAAAATATAACAAAATATTTAAAGAAATATTGAAATATTTTTTGGTGACATCTTAATCTTCCATTAAAGAGTAAGCTACATTTTTAATTTGCAGGGTATAAGGTGGACTAACATTCATAGCATAATACTCACTACTCACTACTCTTGAGTACTTTTTAAAACGGCTACTTTTTACTCCTACTTTGAGTAATATTTAGGACAGGTACTTTTACTCTACTTAAATTAAATTTTTTGACAAGTAACCGTACTTCTACTTGAGTATGCTTTTTCAGTACTCTTTCCACCACTGGTCATCAGTCAATCAAATTTTGATGTGTAGTGATAGAACGGCCCTGCGATAGATCAGCCGTTTGAACTTTTCGTGGGTTGTGAGCGTTCTATGTGAAATAGCTATGGCCGCCGCGGATGATGGGCTGTGTTCGAATGATCAATCCTGATGTCAAGCCAGTAATGTTAGCTAACTAATTTCTAATGTTAGTTTTTTCTGTTTCTTTTGATGTTCTTGATGGTCCGTGTTTTTGTTTGTATTTGTGTAGTATTTGTGCCAGTGAGTTGATTTTGATTCATT